>NW_027397120.1:5269285-5562426 GCF_003265705.2 Callorhinus ursinus
GGATGGTAGCTCTAATTTCAACTGTTTGAGGAACCTCCATACTGTTTTCCAGAGGGGTTGCACCAGCTTGCATTCCCACCAAGAGTGTAGGAGGGTTCCCCTTTCTCCACATCCCCGCCAACATCTGTCGTTCCCTGACTTGTTAATTTTAGCATTAGTTTTTGATGTGGTGATCAATCAATGATGTGAACAATCCCCCCCTCCCCTCCCCTCTACGACCCTGTTTGTTTCTCGGAGTCCATAGTCTCTCATGGTTCATCTCTCCCTCCGATTTCCCCCCTTCATTTTTCCCTTCCTTCTCCTAATGTCCTCCGAGCTATTCCTTATGTTCCACAAATAAGTGAAACCATGATAATTATAATAATTGACTTTCTCTGCTTGACTTATTTCACTGAGCATAATCCCCTCCAGTCCCATCCATGTGGATGTAAAAGTTGGGTATTCGTCCTTTCTGATGGCTGAGTCATATTCCATTGTAGATATGGACCACATCTTCTTTATCCATTCGTCTGTTGAAGGGCATCTCGGCTCTTTCCACAGTTTGGCTATTGTGGACATTGCTGCTATGAACAGTGTGGAGGTTCCTCAAAAATTTAAAAATAGAGCTACCCTATGACCCAGCAATTGCACTCCTGGGTATTTACCCCAAAGACACAGATGTAGTGAAAAGAAGGGCCATATGCACCCCAAATTGTATACATTTCTTGTCCCATCTGACCTGGATCTGCCCTGGAAATCAGGCACCATTCTTCAAAGAGGGCGTGGGGAACATTAGCTAGCCCTGGGGTCAGTCCCTGGAAGTTAAAAGATCTTTCAGTGTATTGTTTTCAGTTTGCTCTCAGGAGGTTCAAAGTAGCTGGAGGGTGGGAGCGCTGAGAGAGGAGGGAGGGGTAGTGGGGAGGGGCAGCCACGGAAGGGGAGTGGAGAGCTGAGTTCCTGAGGCAGAGAGCTGTGCCTACTCTTCTTTCTGCAGGTCATCCCTGCAGCCTCAAGTCCTTCCTTTTCATCAGCAGTGACGTTAAAGAATAGGAAAGAATGGGTTAAGAAAATTCAGTTTATGCAAATGCAGTGAGAGCAGAGCACCTCTGGAAAGAAAGGAAAATGTTATTATAGAAAGGGCTGGGCAAATCTGTGGGCAGGAGTAGTAATGAGGGCAGTCAGACACAGCTCATTTGTGAATCTAAGTTTATTCCACAGGACACAATTGGAAATTTTCCAGTAACTGAATTTAAGGACAATGCAGAGCAGGAATCAAGAGAGCCAGGTGACACCGAATCAGAGATTTCCTCAGACTTGAAGTTTGAACACCCTTGGTGTTGGGGCTGTGCTTTGGCCCAAGCTGTAGAGGAAGTGAGAAACTAGCAAAAGTTGGCGGGGAAAGTGAGCTCAGGCATTCCTGGCATATTAATTAATTAATCCAGTGACATTGTGTATAGTACACGACAGTGCATAGTAAGTGTATATAACATAGTCCTAGTAATGTATACACGATAACATTTGGTATTCCTTTCAAAGCATGAAGGAAAGGAAGGAGAAGTGACGGACAACTTTACGGCAGATGAATAATCTCTCCAATCTGTGGGGAGAGGGCTCTGAACACTCTGATCACCAGCTTTGTTATACGGCTCAGTCAAACGGAACGCGTAGTTAGTGGCGTATCACTCAGTACCCCAACTGCAGCAATCATGCTTGACCGTGATAATGACGTCTCTCTCAGCCACTGAACGTTACCTGGATCCAAACGTGGGCGCGTTTTAAAAATTGTTTAATGATGAGCGATAAACAGAAGCACAAATGAAGTTATCTGGCAGGTCATGTATGAACAGGGCTTTATTGCCTTTGAAGTGATGAGAGCATAATGAATGAATAGTGGACTCATTAGTCACCATGAAGAGATCTTACGTTTGAGGCAGTTTATTAACTTTTTAGAGTATTTGGCCCACAATCTGCAGCGACACACAGCGGTGGTGGGTAGTTTTACTGACCAGCAGTCCTGAGGCATTATGCCTGGCATAGTATACCACTGTATCTGGTATAATAAAAGGAAAATTCAGGACCCAGAGGGGCTCATTATTTTACCATTACATTACAGTACCATTACAAAAAGAAGTAAGCTCACTCTACTTGAAGTGAGTAAGGAGATTGTTAAGTAATATGCATTTTTTTTGGTTAGGCTGAATGATAGATCCTATCTTTCTGAAAGTCAGGTTTTTAGAGAACATCTACATTGGAAATGTCCGTAGTTGTAGTGTATATAATATCTTCAATAAAGAAATGGCACATCTGAGCTTGAGTAAGCAGGCCGGGTGGGATGGGGCTATGAGGCATAGAGAGAGAGAGATGGAATCAAGGTGCAGGCCCACAGGGCTGCAGAAATCCCTCCACCTGGACGTCCCTCTGGGTTGTTGATTTCCCACTGATCCACCGTCACTGATCCCCCCTCACTGATCCCATTCTCAAGAATAGGTAGTCTTTTGAAACCCCTGAGGGCTTGTAATCATTTGAGTTTTTTGGTAAGCATATTACTTTTAAAATGTATTTTACAATGTAGAACACTTCACCTTTGATCATATTATTAATGACTTTATCCAAATTAATTTTAATACAACTGAATGTTATTTATAACATGTCTGACTTTTTTCCACTTAGCAAGAAGTGCATACTCTTTAGTTTACTTTCAATTAATTTTATGAGAGAAAGCGTGATTTGGTAAAAATAAATTTTGAAATTACATATAACGTCATCCTTGGGTTTGGGACCAAAAATGTACACGGAAACATAGGCTGATTGTTAACTACGCGTGATGAACAGCTGTTCTGACCTTCCTGCCTGGATGTGGGGTGGAGGAATTGGGAGCCCCTCCCCTCCATCTGCAGCAGTGAAAACTCTGGCCGCCCAGCCCTGGCCTTCAACCCTACCAAAAACCTTTATACCAGGCTTTGTCATCCTGCACTACTGATATTCTGGTCTGAATACTTCTTTATTGTGTGGGGCTATCCCGTGCTTTACAGGATGTTTAGGAGTCTCTCTGGTCTCCACCCACAAGATGCCAATAGCGCTTCCCACACTTAGGTTGTGACCACCAGAAATGTCTCCAGGCATTGCCAACACTCCATGGGGTGCATAATCTCCCTGGTTGAGGACCACTGTTTTATCCCATCACCACATATGCTCTCCAGGTGTCCCCCAAATTGTGACCCACTGACATCCCTAATGCGGGAGAGAAGTCATTTCCAGAAGTTATCTAACACAAACATGCTAAAATTTTATTTTAAAAATCATCTGTTTGAAAGTTTCCCCCACAATACTTTCAAATGTAATGAACAAGTGTTTACTTTACAGCCACCTTTTGCAAAACATTCATTGAGCTGGTCCATTTTTCTCTTTCGGCAGAGTTTTTGAGCTCTTCCCATGTTCCTTAATCAAACAAGCAATTTCTGAGGCCGCAGACAGCCTACGAGAAGAATATCTCATCTTGTCTTTAATACCTCAAGTCCTTCTTTGTAAAATCATTCTCTCTGAGAGGAGGGAAGGAACAGAAGCTGCCAAGTTATTTTAACTGCAGTTTGTATTCACACTGACATTATAAACATTGGATTTTACAAAGTTTGGAGAGACTTTGCTCCACAAATTTCCACTGAAGGTGCATGGCTATAAATCTCAGAGAAGTGTGACATATACAGGAATCACTCACACATACTTCATTTCATGCCCTGTGAGTATCACCATAGACGGTGAGTAAAGGGCACGTAGCTAACGATGCAGGAAGCATTCTCAAACAGCCCTTAGACTGAATTTGTCACACACAGGACACTAGATGCATCATCTAACTAATAAGACAAAGAAAGAAATGTCATTTGCTTCAAAATAACCTACAAATTCAGCTTGCCTTCCTTTATGAAATCATAAGTATTAAAATAAAAGCCATTGGTAGCATTTTTGTTGAAAACAAGTTGGGAATCTTGGAAGTTAAAACTTCACTGGGATGCCTGGGTGGCTCAGTCTGTTAAGCGTCTGACCCTTGGTTTTGGCTCAGGTCATGATCTCATGGATTGTGAGATCAAGCCCCACATCAAGCTCCATGCCCAGTGGGGAGCCTGCTTTAAAATGCTCTCCCTCTGCTCCCACCCCATTCTCGTGCACATGCTCGATCTCTCTCTCTCTCTCTCTCTCTCTCTAAAAGAAATAAATAAATCATAAAAAATAAAAAAAATAAAAAAGCACATCTTCATAATTAAATCTGCAGAATCAGGAGAGGACCAGTTCATAGAAACATTGTTAATGCAAGAATACTTTCAAACTTGAGTTTTCCCCACAAGCAAATTGTTCTAGAAATGTCTTCTTTTAACTGGTTGCTTAGCTGGGTCTTTTTTTCTGACCACATGTTTTCCAAGGCTGCTTTGGAGACAGGTTTTCCTTGGGCTATTTAGAACCAACTTAGCCATGCCATGAAAGCTTAGTTTTGTTTCCTGTTACTATCTGTCTACCCTTCCATCCACCCATCACCCACCTACCCATCTTATCCAGCCACTCATTGATCTACCCAGTTATTTATAAGAAATTAGTTGAGTGGCTTCTCTATGCCTTTGTGTGGTTTCTCTATGCCAGCCCCTATCATAGGTCTAGAGATTCAGGGATGAAATAGATCTAGTCCTGTGATGACAGACCTTACAGTCTTAGTGAGGGACTGGGTGTGCATACACTGGCTTCATAAGACTACTAGAGCCATGTCTCCCCTAGTGGAATTAGATAAATACATCTAGGGAATGTGGTTTCTATAGAACTGGATAATTTAGAATCTCTTCTGATGTTGTATTTGGAAGGGGCTATCTACGCTTAGCCATAATTAGACCCCCACCATCCTCTTGGCTTAAATTAGCAGCAGTGGTAACAATAGGAAGAGATTTCTTCTAGACTTAACCCCTAAACCTCATTTGCTTCTGGGCCACTGGCCATGTCCTCCTAACCCATTGTGTGTGGTTCAAGAATCTGTCATTTCAAGATTGGAATGAATAATATCCATCCTGCCACTTTCCTTGCCACTCAATTTCTCTGACGTTCCAGTGGCTCACTCAGGGGAATCAAATTTGGCAAAGGGAAGAAAGTATTAATATTTATTTTCAAAACTCAATTTAACTTTCCAGTCTAGAAGTAGCCCAAACAATGCAACCAATTAAAAGAAAATCTTTATTCTCAAAAAGCTCATCGAGTTTAGTAGAACTTGAAAACCTAAATCAATGTGAAGACAATTTATCTCATGCAATTTAGTGATTTAACTAGTTTCCAAAGCATTTTCTGACTTTCTACCAATTAATTTCTCCTTAAACAGTCAATGAAGTTGCCCAGGTAACCACATCCTCACCAGGACTTGATGATATTATTATTATTACTATTACTATGATTATTATTATTTTGTAACTTGGCCAATCAGATGGAAAAGAAATACATGCTCATTAATGTTTTATATACTTTTTTTTTATTATAAGAGTTCTTTTTTTCCCATTGGTTTATTGTCTATTTATATTTCTTTATCAACTAGTTGCCTGTTAGAGTTCTCTTCCTATTTTTATTTTGGGTTCTTTAGTTTTTCTTTTAATGTAGAGTTTTGTTGTTGTTGTTATACATTTTTGAGGCTTTCCCCCACCTGAATTCTATTTTCCTGGCTCTGGCCCCCGTACTTCCTTTACCGACACTCTTCCCCACCCCGGGGATGACAGCCCATCTTTTCAATTGCTCAGTGAAAGTAATCTAGTGTTTTGTAATCTGTAATGTTACCAGTAGCTTTTCTAAATTTATCTTAATGAAAACTTTTACTTATTATAAATAAAAAACACACATACTACAGACGATCCTTCACCCACTCAAGAGGATGCTCTAGCCAGCATCCTCTCTCTCTCTCTCCAAATCATCAGATCTCTAAGCCGTTCCAGAAATACAGACACCAAACACACTAGACTTTCTCTCATTAATAAAACAAAGAAACAGGGGCACCTGGGTGGCTCGGTCCGTTAAACGTCGGACTCTTGGTTTCGGTTCAGGCCATGATCTCAGGGTCCTGAGATGGAGCCCCACGCTGGGCTCCCCACTTGGCATGGAGCCTGCTTGGGATTCTCTCTCCCTCTGCTCCGCCCCCTGTGCTCCCCCACCCCCCCAGCTCACATGTGCTCTTTCTCTCTCTCAATAAATAAATAAAAATTTTTAAAAATAAGAAAAAAGAAAACAAAACAACCCAAGCAACAACAAGAACAATAATAAAACAAACAAGAGAAAACCTTTTTCTTCTCTAACACCATCTGATGCATTCCCTGCGCTTTTGGGAACGCCGCCAGTCTTCAGGATGCTGAGATCCCTGGAGGATAAAAAGGACAAACCACAGGCTATCTTGAGAACAACCTCAGTAAGAGAGGCTAAGGCACAAGGACTGTTTTTGTTCTTGTATTTTTCATAGTTTTAGCAACAGGAATTTTAAGTCTCCTTCACAGAAAAAGTTGGCACTAAAAAGGCATAGCTGTTTTTCAATCTGCATCTGCCCTGAGACGCCCAAACTCCTCTCAGAGGCCCCCCAGGAACCATAGGGACTGCAAGTTGAGTCTCAGTGGGTGGGAAATACACTCACCACCTCACCCAGGACTCTCGGTGAGCATCTCGGAGCATTCTGGGGTATCAGTGTGTGACCAATTCCAAATGTAAAAAATCAATCAAAGGAGCTTCTAAAGGTATAATTAATTGTAAGTTCTTGGTTAATCATTATTCATGTCATGGGATGATTTAAGTCGCCTCAAAACACATGGGCAGAGCACAATCTTCTGTTTTAAGACTCAGTTTTCTAAAGTAAGTTGAGCTTTCTGAACTCTTTGCTGATTGGCATGAACCAGTAGCACTTGGCTGCATATAAATTTGGACAGAGAACTTCTTGGCGCATTGACAGTCGTTAAAAAGGTACCCGACAGATGGCCCGACTGGTTCACCTTAGAAATAGATGGTGTTTGGAAAGGTTCTCACTGTGTGTCAGTGACTTACCAATCTGAACTCCAGGAGGGTAGAAGGTGGCTTCTAGGGGCTGAATCTGCTCTGTCTGCTCTGTGGGGAGCATAGGATGAAGGAGGAGCCAGCAGAATCAGCTTGTCCCACCTGCTGGGGCTTAGCACATGCCCAACACACAGTAGGTAACGAAAACATGTTTAAACCTGAACTTGTCCCCAGCTGGTGATTGCTTTGTTAGGGTGGGGAGTCTTAGTCTTGTACTCTGGGGAATACACGACACAAAACTCACAGGGGAAGCAGGATCAACCTCGTGCACAGACAGTCCTCAACTACCCTTGCCTCCAGATCCTTCCAATGCTGACCTAGATGCTGCCCACTGGGAAAATGTGCTGCTCCTTGATTCCAGTTCCCTCAAGTGCATATTCTATGGTGGCTTGGGTCGTCCAGAAGTTCATCGAAGCCTTTGACCCAATGACTATTTCTTATGAGCGTGTCCCTGTTTGTACTCTCTTCCCATCAGCTCAGTATTTTTCCTACCGGCAAAGGTAAATGTGTGGCTCAGGGACCATCTTGAACTGAGAGCTGAGGTTTGGGGAGCAATGAGATCCCTGGTGAGCTGGAGATGAGCTGCTGTTGAATTCAGAGCTTTTGGTTCTGCCAGTCAGTTCACCTCCTTGTAAACACTGCTTACAAACAAAACAAAACAAAAAAAACCAAATCAAAACAAAAAAAAACCAACAATGGTAAAAAAAAATGACTTAGCTAAGGGTCAGCCATAGAGAGTTTCCCTGATGACATAAATGTACTAAAAATTGGTGGATTTTATGAGCTCCTGTCATTCCTCATTTGACATTTTAAAGTATAATAATTTTTTTTTTACAAATTTCTTCCCTTTTATAGTTTTTTCTTTGTTTGTTTGTTTTTCACCGTCGTTGGAGGTTTATTCTGGGGAAGTAAAGACATGTCCTTGGTGCAAAATCTTGAACTGAAAGCCATTTTTTCAAGGGAATGTGTCACTTCCTGAGCCAGTGTTTGATTACAGAAAATAAAATTGGCTCACACAAACCAGTTTAACTTCCTGCCATTGTTGTGTTGGCTCAAACATTTTGTTTATCAAAATGCAACTTTGCCTGGTTCCAGCTGCAATGAATTCTCATGACAAAAAGGACTGCGAACTGGCTTTTGCTCCAGTGGTGCCATTCTTCATTTGCTTGGCTAAAGCATGATAATTTAAGAATTATATCTTCATTCGGGAACTTGAAACGTGTTGCTTTCAAAATGGGAAGTTAGAATCCTAAGCTCGAAATGTATGAAAACATGCCAGATAATGAAGACATTCAAAGCCCTCTGGAGTCCCTGAAGATTGAGACACACATTGCTTTGTCTCTGAAGATTCCGACCTTGACCTTGACGTGGCGGAAGTTGCTTCCAGCCTAGACAGCACACCTTAAGTCAGCAGCACCAGCTGATGTAGAAGGCACCCGTGTTCTTAGAAAGTTATTTCAGAGATGAATTTTATGATTGTGGCAAACAAGTATGCTTAAATCTGATTGTCTCCTGTTCAGGAAAACCGAACAATGAATTACTTGAATTCATTCAAGACCATGGAGGGATATTTGAGAACAAACCTGCAAGCTTTGAGGAAAATCTAAGATCATTTTGCATCTAGAAAGAGTTTGACCAGAAACAATGAATGAAAAGTACAAGTACATAAAACTTGCAATAGGAAGTTGCTTGGCTTTTCCATCAAGTGTGGTTTCAGAAATCCCTTGAATGGTGACATTCTCTCGCCAGGAGAAAAGGTGGTGAAGTCTTACAAGATTAGTCTGATTAATCCTAGCCTGGAACCAATACAAGTAGCCTTGCTGGAAAACCTACCCTTTCAAATGGCATGAGAAGAATGCATTTTATTCCCATTAAAAGTCACCCTTTGCTCAAATAAATGGTTAAGAGACTGAGCTTCACTCAATTCTCTACCTTGCAGTTGGTTAGTCACCTGATATCTACCTGTATTCACCATGCTTGTGATGGCGATCCCTATAAACACAAACTGAGCCACAAAGCACCTGATGGTTGGATCTCGTACAGAAATTTTCAACAAGGTGTGAATATCTTTTTAGTAATTACTGGTTAGACTAAGGGAAAAAATGTACATTTGGATGCACCAATGGGACTAAAACGATGACAGTTGATGTTATAGTTTGGGTTCCTGAAGCCCCCATCGAGATGCAGATGTCTGTGAAAGTGGTTTATTAAGAAGGATTCCCAGAAAATCTGACAAAGGATGAGGAGGAGGTGGGACCAGGAAGGCAAGGAGGTGGGCGGCAGGTGGAGCCTCCAGAAGTGCACCTTTGCCCCACCCCCCAACGGGAACTGGGCAAATGAGTAGTTCACAACTCTTAGTGTAAAGAGACCTGAACACTAATGTGGGAGGATGCAAATCCCCACGCACTGCTCTTACCTCCCTGTATATTAGCAAAGTACAGCTCCGGCAGCCAGAGGCAGCCCTCCAAGGAAGAGATGTAGGTGCTGCCAATGAGGAGTGGGAATAAGTGTGCACGAAAATGGTAGAGGATCAAGGGGTGCACGCATTGCTGGTGCATCTGCTGCAGTCCACTGCACACTCGAAGTATATCAAGCACGAGTCCCCTCAAAGAGCCCATCCCTTCGTTTCTGCATGCTTATGGCAGTCTCCAAGTTGCTCAGCCAGTATCTACACCCCCTTTTTCCTCTCTAATGGAACTCTTGAGTTCCAGCACAAGGTGTCAGGCTAAATACACACGTTTCTAGACTCCTTGCAGCTAGAAGTGGCTGATGTGATGTTCCTTTGATGCTTCCCCTTGCGTTATTCTTTCTGCTTGATGCTAAGCTTCAGGGATCATCTTGGGACTGGAGATGACAAGGCATGATGAGGAGGATGCCATAAGTGCAGTGGAGTGCAAACATGGAGATGTGGAATGGCCTTCATCTCAGGGGCACCTGTACCAGCCCTACGTGGTCACCTCCTAAATTCTTGTGCTGTGGCTGAAATATATCCCAAGCTAAGTATTGCTAGTCAGAGTGTTATTTGCAGCTGAAACTGTTCCTAACAAATGAAGTATTAAATGTAAGGGTAAAGATGCACCGAATGAAGTAGACAGTGGTTTGTTTTTAGTTTCTAGTCAAATTTTAATAAAAATGGGAAGTGCCTCTGAATGTTTGTCCTGTTGCTCCACAGACATAGCTGAGTCAGATGGGAATAGGTCCTGGTCAGTGTCTCCAACTCAAGGTCAAATTGGTGTTTTTCTTCACGGAGGAAAAACAATAGACATCACTTGCATGAGGGGAATGAATTCATTGTTCATCCAAACGATAAAGAGTGGCTCACAGATCTGGTTTATTTCAGCAGATGTTTAACATTCTTCATCAACAATTGCAAGACAAAATGGAATATGTTTATTGCACATGACAAGATTGTTGAAATGAAGATAAGCTCGGGAACTGGATGAAGACAATTGATCATGAAGATGATTAATCATTGGGAACTGTTGGCTCATTTACATGTGAGGAGATTTACTGCATTTGCAGCAAAATAAAGTACATCATTAACCGTCTTTCCTCACTGAGAAATAGTCGAGGTGACTATGTGAAGGACCGATCAAGGTGCATTCCATGTGTTCAGTCCCCAGAGCCCCCCACCTCGTGATGGCAGTAGGTACGATTGCCAGCCTTCTCCATCAAGCCCTGAGCTCCAGGAGGGGAGGAGGCATCTCTGTTCCTTGTCTTATCCCTTTCCTTGGCCACATGATGGTCTTGCAAGTATCATGGATGAATAATCACAGAGAGGGCCAGAGACTCCTTCAGTCTGCCACCTGCACAAATAATTAGCCTCCCAATCGGTGTTCACTGAGTGTCCCACCAACGAGAGCCTCAGCGTTGCACCTGACAACTTCCTGCGTGGCATTGAAAGCATCTCTCATGAGAATTACTCTCCCAGTGGTGGTAGAAAAGTGATAAACACTGACTCCATTGGTATTTACACATTATGCTAGCCTGGATTCTTGAAATATTGCGCTAATGAGTCAAGAGGTAAAAGGTACTGGACATAGAACCTGATATGCAGGGATAGCTTTTTGCATTTCAGTCCAGTTTTGGGGAATTGGCAGACTCACTGCACCAGCATTTCATCTGCTAAACAACAAAGCAGGAAGGAAATCTTCTGTTTCTTCATGGTATATTTAAACTATTATTTTTCATGTTAAATAAACACTGAATCAGAGTATATAGTTTACTTGTGATTGAATGGCAACAAGAAATTCCTAGGGGGGAAAATAACTGGAAAAGAAAAAAATCAAATGAGGTTTACATTTTTTCCCATCTAATTACCCCTATGGTAGAGAGAATGAACTGGTATCCCCAGGGGTGTATGGTGAAGTGCAGAGAGGCCCTACGGACATAAAATTGTCCTCAAAGTCTAATAATTCTGAAAAACTTGCATTTTCCAAAAAAATCACATTTTCTATATATTGTTCCTTTTAGTCTATAAAAAACAGAATATTAGTGTAAATATTTTGAAGAAACAGAAGTTAAAGGCTCATTAAAATTTGTTATATAGCATTAAATTCTAGTACTGAGGAGTGGCAATTAAATGCCCTATTTATCTAAACTCTCCTCAAGCAAATGAACACCTAGAAGAATGGACCCTTGGCACTTAGTCTTCATCCGTTAGAATTTTAAGTACTCAGTCATTTCCCATGTGTGGACCATGGAGTCTAACAGTTCTGAGTAGAATCCACTCTTTACATAATCTTTACTCTTGTGTCGTTTGGTTTATAAAGCAGAGCAACCCAGTGGAGAAAGAATACTCTTCAAAAGACAGTGCTGAGTAACTGGACATTTACCTCCAGAACAATAAACACTGATTCATACCTCATACTATATACAAAAATTAACTGTGTGAGTAGTTCTAAATGTAAATCTAAAATTTAAAAACTATTAGAAAAGAGACGCCTGGGTGGCCCAGGTTAAGTATCAGTCAGTCAAGCGTCTGCCTTCGGCTCAGGTCATGATCTTGGGGTCCTGGGATAGAGCCCCATGTTGGGCTCCCTGCTCTTCAGGGAGTCTGCTTCTTCATCTCCATCTACCCCTCCCCCGCGTGTGCTTTCTCCCTCAAATAAATAAATAAAATTTTAAAAAAATAAACAAAAAGTAAAAACTCTTAGAAGAAAACACAGCAGAGAAACTTTGTGATCTTGATAACATTTTATTTCATCATATCACATCATCACAAGAGGAAGAGTGAGTGTAGGACAAAGAGGGATTTTGAGAGAGAGAGAGAGACCACATTCACATCACTTTTGTTACAGTATAGTTAGTCATTCTATTAGTTATTGTTGCCTAATTTATAAATTAAATTTTATCGTTGGTGTGCATGTATAGGAAAACACATAGTATATTTCAGGGTTGGTCCTATCTTCAGTTTTAGGCATCCTGTGGGGGTCCTGGAATGTATCCCTTGAGGATAAGAGGAGCTACGGTATTAAGAAAATAAGAAGACAAGACACAGACTAGGAAGACATATTTGCAAAACCCATAACTGATAAAGTACTTGTACCCAGACTATATAAAGAACACTCAAAACTCAATATTAAGAAAACAAATAACCCCACGGACAAAAATTTTGAAGAGACACTCAGGCACTTAACCAAAGAAGATGGATAATAGAAAGTAAGAATTTGAAAAGATGGCCAACACCATCAGTGTTGGATCCATGACATATTTGTTAGGACAGCTTTAAAAAAGGGACAAAATCAAACGTTGACTAGAATACAGAGCAACTGGAACTCTCACACAACTGAGGGGAACACACAATAGTGCAGACACTTGGAAAAGCAGTTTGGTAACTTTTCATAAAATTAAACACAAACTTAATATTCGACCCAGCAATCCCACTCTGTATATCTACCTAAAAGAAATTAAGTGCACAGAAACCCACACCCAGCGCTGTATAGCAGCTTCATTCATCATTGTCCCAAACTGGAAACAGTTCAAACATCCATCAGCTGGTAAATGTATGAAAAAACTGTGCTCATCCACATGATGGAATGCTGCTCAGTGCCTGACAGGAGCACACCACTGACCTGTGCAAGGAGAAGCATAACTCCCAGAAGCATGATGTTAATTGAAAAAAGTCAAACTCAACAGGTGATGTACCATATGATTCCGTTTATATGACATTCTGGAAAAGGCAAAACCTTGGGAACAGAAATTAGATCAGTGGTTTCCAGGGAGAAGGGGACCGAGATCATGAAGGAAATCCTCTATATCTTGAAACTATCACCAAAGTAGTTTCATTGTTATAGAAGTTTGACACAATTTATAAAACTATATACCTAGAAAGAGTGAATTTTACTCAGTGTAAATTCTGCCACAGTAAATCTTTGGGGTGAGGGGAGAATGAGACATGATAACCAAGTGTGATGTGTGATCTCAACTGGATGCTGAGCCAAAATATAAACAAACAAACAAATCCACTACATTTTCAAGACCTATGAGGACATTATTGGAACAGTTGGGGAAAAAAGTCAGTGAACTGTATATTGATTAATGTTATTGTATAAGTGGTAAATTTCTTGGACATGGCAAAGCAGCATGATTGTGTAAGAGAAAGTCCTCTCTATGGAGATGCAGGCTGAAGTGTTTAAGAGTGAGTGAAATATCATGACTTCTGCAAGTCACTTTCCAAGGCTTCAGATTGTTCAGAGGAAAACATCTGTTGTGGGGGGCAGCGGTGAGAGAGAGAGAATGAACAAAATGTTCACAACTGGTTGGTGAATCTAAGAGAAATGGTGGTTATATCATTCTATTTTTCTGTACGTTTGCAATTTTTCAAACAAAGAGTTGGCCCAAAAAGTGTTAATATTTTTTATCCAATGGTGAGCTTTGAAGAAGTTTATTCTAATAGAATAATTGAAGCTGTACACAAAGTTGTAAGGAAAATATACTCCACACTATAAAGTTCATAAAACTAAAATATTACAAAGTGTGGAGATGTCCAACACCTCAGGGCCCCTGACTCAGACTGGCACTCAATACATTTTTATTTTTAAAAATGAGCACTTGCATCAAAGGATAATGGGTAAATAAATTACAGGACAATAACATAATGCAATATTATGCAAACATTAAATGTGTTTTGCTAAATATTTAATGAAATGGAAAATGCTTATGCTGTGTTAAATAAAAAATCAAGATACAAAACCTATATATGAGGCTATTTCCTAAAAACATATTTTAAAAATCATGGAGAGAAAAACCTGGAAGGAAATAAACTAAAAAGTTAAAGGAGGTTGTCTTTGGTAATGGGACTTATTTTTGTTTATATTTTGTCCTATTTTCCAATTTTCTACACCAAATGTATTCTTTTTTTTTTTTCTGCAACATTTGAAAATGTGTTTGAGTTTAGCAATGCAGTGCATTGGAAAGGAAACAAAGTGTATCCAGAAAAATCTCTTAAAACAAGTCTCCATAGGTTATTTGACAATAGGGATGAGACAATAGTAACACTGAGTTCAGTAAATGCTTGACGGACTGATTAATTCACAATCATTTACCTAATCATGGTAAAGCCTCTGGATTTAAAGTGAGTTATTCACTAAGAAATCATTTTCAAATATGCTTATAACATGATAGAATTTCTAGTTGTGCATTACTCTTACAACATTAAATAAAATAATACCTTACATCAAATGAAGTAGGAAAAACCCAGTTCTTCTGTCTTCTAGAGTTTTCATGTCGACTCCCTGGACCCCTCCATCAGGTTCTGCTCTAAGCTGGGAACATGGGGCATCCAAGAAGAGCCCCTTTCCAATTTACTTCCACCTTTAGATTATTCTTTGCCAGTTGAGTGATGTTCAAATAGTGATGAGAAGTTTCTTCTTGAAATCATATGGCTTGGGGGAGAGAGCACAAAACAGGAGAAAAACTGTGAAAAGTCCAGGTGGAAAAGTGTGTGAAAATGTAGAGCTGTTTGTCAACATCTTCCAGCCAGAGGTGGCCCTGGCACCAGGATCCTGTCCCTCCAGATCAAGTCTGAGTCATCAAATGGAAGCCTGCAGGTCTTGAATTTCTGGAAAAAGTCCCATTTGTGCAGCTGAGGTTAGCACACGTCCCGGAGGGGGAGCTTGACAGAAGGACCCAGAGCAGTGTGGGGTGAGCAAGGCTGGTAAGATGCTGCTTCTGATTTCCTCAACCTCTGAGGTTGTGTGAAGAGGGTGGTGAAGTAGAGACTAAGCGCACCCATTTGGGGGAAATTGCTCTTTGAGGAAGTATTGGGGGTGTATTTACTCTGGGGGTTCCTCTTAATGAAAGATTTGATTCCTGACTGGAGGAAGAGCCCCAGCAGCCCAGACCCAGCAGAGTCAGGAAAGTCAAGGGCATCCTTCTGCATGTGGGAGAACGTGTGAGGAGAGTCAGAGGCTTGTGGCAGAAAGGACCCGGGATGCATGTGGAAGAGCTGGGATATTTAATAATTGATCACCATTTCTTGCTAAAATCAGTACCATGAATTCCTTTAGGTCTTGGTATCATTAAAGCGTCAGGTTGATTGGGTGTTAAGAGATAAGGTGGGCTATAGTCCAGCAAGAATTTTTCAAACAAAAAGATTTTTTTTTAATTTTCTTTAAAAATTCCCCAAGCCCCATTTTCTGAATAAAATTTTTGAATAGACATTTTTGAATAAAAAATATTTTTCTCTGCTTTATTTCTGGGGACCACTGTGAAGGCCAGAGGAAAACTAAAAGTATTTGCCTTGCACTTAATTTTAACGTTAACTCTACCGTGGAATGCACGTGCCATCAGGTGTTTATAATATTTTGAAATGGGCACTTGTCCTTACATTACATAATAGTGTTGCATAAATACTTTCATGCCTGTGAACTCAATTGAGTTAAGGATTAAGTATAAAGAGTTCTACAAAACCACGCAGTTAATAAATGATGTTGCAGCTTAATGTCAGTGCTTAGGAACATTTGAGAGCTTTTATCTTCATATTTTAAATTCTTAATGATCCCTCCCCCTTTCTTATTAAAGCCTGTTGGAGAAATGAATTTTTTGTCCTGGAAATTCTTAACATTTTCCTCATTAGCTGGAAGGAAAGGGACCCCAGTGAAAGCCACCTCCTCTCTCTCTCTCTCTCTCTCTCTCTCTCTGGCTTCTATCTGACTGTAAAATTGAAAAACTGGAATTAAATGTCAGTGTGAAAATTCAGTTGATATGACCATGGTGTAAAGTTGGGACATCTACATGCTCTCCCCTACTTAGCTCTTACTATAGTGAGCACACACATACACACACACACACACACAATCGTGGTTGTAGGAAACCTCAGAAGGTAAGAAAGGCTAAAGTCCCCTAGAGATCATTCTATCCAACTCCTTCATTCTACATGTCAGAAACTGAAGTCCAGAGTGGGTAAGTAAAGCATTCAAGGTCACCATCAGGTTTTAGGTAGCCCTGAGGTCACTGCCCAGTCTTCTTGTCTTCTGTCCCGCCATGATGTGTGCAAGAAGCAGGAACTCGTGAGTTTGAATATCAGCCTGCTGCTTTCCCACGGTGTGAACTTCATCAGAGCACTTTCCTTCTTCTTCAAGCCCATTTCCTGTCCCCAAAGCAGGGCTGGCATCACCCACCCCACCAGTGGGGAGGTGTTAGAAGGGGTGATGTGTCTTTCAAGCTTCTTATGGTGCCCCATTGGAAGCAGATTCCTGGAAATATTAGAGTTATTCCCCAGCCCTTGTCTTTTGGGTCCCATGATAGTGATGCTGCCCTGAATGTGGAGGCCATGCAGTCAGCACTGCTGGGTGTCCAGTGTGTCTTCCTCGGGCACATTTCCTGCCCCACACTTGGTAAAAAGGGACTTTGTAATGCAACAAGTTTGGGTACCACTACATATAGTGCAACTCCAGTTAATTCAGCAGATATTGAAATGATTGGACCCCATTCACTTCCATCTTACTGAACAAGGGCAGTTATAATACCCCAGACATTGTTAGAATAGTTAAAATCAAACCAAATCCAAGAAATAAAGCAAAAACCACTTCCATGGCTGACATTCTCCAACATGGGCAACCTTAGATCACCTCCACCCCATTCTATAGTCACTGGGGCTGAGGAACTCCTACTTCTTGTTCACACACTTCCTCTGCTTCCAGCCCCCATGGGTGAGTCCTATCACCCTTCAGTGATCCTGGCTAACATGGGGGTACTACATCAGAGGGGGCTCCCAATGTGATGTTCCTCACTCCCTTTCCTGGAGCACTTCCTGACCTTGAAAATCTAACTCTGCCCTCTATGAAGAAGAGCTTGAAATGGACCTGGCATATGGAACATGCTCATTACGTGCTCTGTGAACTGTGAGCTTCCCTCAAAGGCTCCCAGCCCTCCTTGGTAAAGGAGGTTTCCAAACAAAGTAACAGGCACAGCCCCTGATCCTGGTGCCTCACTTGACCTTGACGAATGCATGTAAGTATTGAGATGATGCCTTCGATTTTAGAAAATTTGATCAGGTCTTGAGTTCTATTTCACGCTTGCCAGATGTAGCTGTTCTGGATTTTTCCCTTCTCTTCGAGCTGTTGTGTGTCCTAACATTTGAGGAAATCGTAGGTTGCAAAAGGTGTTCTAAAGCCCAGATAAGTTCTTCAGAGCATGTCATGTACAAATGCAGAGATAAAGCTCGACTCCTGTTCCTGGAGAATGAAGGACCACCCATCAAGCCTTGAGGTGTTTTGAGGCTACTGGAGGACATTTGCTGTGATGGTCAGGTCCCTAACCCAGGCTCTCCCTACTTCTGTGGAAGTGAGGACAACTGTCCCGTGAACTGGATGAAGTGCACTGTGTGATTCACCATCCAGAAATGAGATTCAACAATCCTCTCTGCAAACCATCAGTGCCCTATAAAACGATTCCTGTTGCTGGAGGAACAGACCTTTTTCAGAGCATTTTACTCTGGAAATGATTGAAGAATGACAAGCATTATGAGATGCTATTAAATTTCATGAAAAAAAGAAAAATTACTTTTACTAGAAATTGTGATCCTGTTTTAAATGAAGGGAACATGACTTGCTTATTTCACTCAATAAAAAGAGTAGTCAAAACCATTTATTAACCAGATGGTGGCAGTGTTTTCATTAAGAAAAGATAAAGTGTCATTATGCACTCTTCTGATCCATTTTATCAAATGTTTAAGAGGATGGATTTTTAGGTCCTTCTCACTAAAATGCTTAAAATTCCAACTAAACAATGGGAAGCAGAGTCTCGGATGGTTCCTGATAATTTTTGATAGTTTCTACTACTAAAAAATTACATAGATTGTATGAGACAAAATCAAAATGTTTGACACATTTTCTATTACTACCCCTTTGTTAAGGTTTATAGAAATGGACTATGGTACTGATTGGCTAAGGTTATATTTCCACTGACTGGTTTACCAGTTGATTTGACTTATATGGTTAAGATGAATTTTTGACAATTTAAACATTTCTTTTTCATGTTCTATCAAAGAGGAGGAGAGAGTTGTGTTCTGCTTTCTTCTCTAAAATTACCCAATGCATCCTTTGCTCATCCACTCCCTGCAGACAGCACAACTGAGTCATACGTCACAGACAAGCAGAGCACCGAGTTTTATTTCTGTAACACAATCAGGTGACAAACAAGCCAGCATCCTTGCCAACATTTAAATTCCATTATGCCAAAAAGGATTGCCAATCAGGTCTGGGAATAACGTTGTCCTCCTACTGAAAGGTACCAAAAATATCCACAGCCTTGACCTCTCCATCTGGGAATATGATGTTACTCCTCCAAGGGACTAAATCCTCCCACCCATATGTGCTGCCGGCACCATCTGCACCGTCTCCATCTGGGAATCAGATCCTAAACCCACACAGATGTACTCAAAACCAATGCCTATACCCAGCAGACTCCCTGACCCCTGGGCCCGGTAGGAATTATTGAGCAGCACAGAGCAATTTGTCAGTCTCTACTGAAACTCCTAATCTAGGATCTGTGCTTTCTTACTCTCCCTGGGACCAGAATTGAGTTATTTTGTGTTCAGAGTTTTATTTCGAAGGGTATATTGTTCTAATTGGCATGGCACCTAGGATGATCTTTGCTAATTGGTATTATAAAAATTCTCTTGCCCTCCCCTGCTGCCATAAGATGCAAAGGCCACCATATGGATGGAAGATCAGGGTCACCTGCCCAGGGTTGCACAGCAGATTATATAAAGGTGAACTTGGCAGATGTAGATTTACAGTTTTCAGTCTGTGAAAAAGATTGTCTGTGAGTGAAATGCACTTTGCTGATTTAAATAAAAAGGAGTGTGAAGCCTACTCCAAGAACAAGGATGCCATGGCCAAGAGCAAATGGGCCTTGAACAACTTTCCATTAGGTGGTTACTCCAATCTTCACAGTGTTCAGTCTGGCATAAGTTGCAAAGATGACTAAATAAGTCTAATGTTTATAACAAAAGCTGTCACAAAGAGCTTTGTGGTAAGACCATCTGAGAATCTGAGAACCCAGTATCTTGCAGGATTCACAAAATGGTCACCAGGGAGGAGAAACTTTCCAAATGCCCTTGGAAGCCCTGGGTTTTTCCCCATTGAGAATGATATTCATTGTGGGCTTTTTGTAGATGGCTTTTATGATATTGAGGTATGTTCCCTCTATCCCTACACTGTGGAGAGTTTTAATCAAGAAAGGATGCTGTAGGGGTGCCTGGGTGGCTCAGTCATTAAGCATCTGACTTCAGCTCAGGTCATGATCCCAGGGTCCTGGGATCGAGCCCCGCGTCGGGCTCCCTGCTCAGTGAGAAGCCTGCTTCTCCCTCTCGCACTCCCTGTGCTTGTGTTCCCTCTCTCGCTGTCTCTCTCTCTGTCAAATAAATAAATAAAATCTTTAAATGAAAAAAAAAGATGCTGTATTTTGTCAAATGCTCTTTCTGCACCAATTGTGAGGATCATATGGTTCTTGTCCTCTCTTTTATTAACATGATGCATCACATTGATTGACTTCTAAATGTTGAACCACCCTGTGGCCCAGGAATAAATCTCACTTGGTAGTGGTGAATAATCCTTTTAATGTACTGTTTATCCTATTGGTTAGTATCTTGGTGAGAATTTTAGCATCCATGTTCATCAAAAATATTGGTCTGTAATTCTCCTTTTTGATGGAGTCTTTGAGCTTTTCCTCTAAGGTCAGCAACACGACAGGGATGCACACTCTCACCACTATTGTTCAACATAGTACTAGAAGTCCTAGCCTCAGCAATCAGACAACAAAAAGAAATAAAAGGCATTCAAATTGGCAAAGAAGATGTCAAACTCTCACTCTTCACAGAGGACATGATACTTTATGTGGAAAACCCAAAAGAGTCCACCCCAAAATTGCTAGAACTCATACAGCAATTCAGCAACATGGCAGGATATAAAATCAATACACAGAAATCAATTGCATCTCTATACACTAACAATGAAACAGAAGAAAGAGAAATTAAGGAATCGATCCCATCTACAATTGCACCCCAAACCGTAAGATACCTAGAAATAAACCTAACTAAAGAGGTAAAGGATTTATACTCTAAAAATTATGGAACACTTATGAAAGAAATTGAGGAAGACACAAAGAAATGGAAAAATATTCCATGCTCACGGATTGGAAGAATAAATATTGTTAAAATGTCTGTGCTACCCGGAGCAATCTACACATTCAATGCAATCCTTATCAAAATAACATTGACATTTTTCACAGAGCTGAAACAAATAATCTTAAAATTTGTATGGAACCAGAAAAAACCCTAAACAGCCAGAGGAATGTTGAAAAAGAAAACCAAAGCTGGCGGCCTCACAATGCCAGACTTCAATCCCTATTACACAGCTGTAATCATCAAGACAGTATGGTACTGACACAAAAACAGACACAAAGATCAGTGGGACAGAATAGAGAACCCAGAAATGGACCCTCAACTCTATGGTCAACTAACCTTTGACAAAGCAAGAAAGAATATCCAATGGAAAAAGGACTGTCTCTTCAATAAAAGGTGCTGGGAAGATTGGACAGCCACATGTGGAAGAATGAAAATGGACCATTTTCTTACACCACACACAAAGATAAACTAAAAATGGATGAAAGGCCTAACTGTGAGACAGGAATCCATCAAAATCCTAGAGGAGAACATAAGCAGTAACCTCTTCAACATCCGCCTCAACAAATTCTTGCTAGGCACATCTCCATAGGCAACAGAAACAAAAGCAAAAATGAACTACTGGGACTTCATCAAGATAAAAAGCTTCTGCATGGCAAAGGAAACAGTCAACAAAAATAAAAGGCAACCTAGGAAATGGGAGAAGATATTTGCAAGTGACACATCAGATAAAGGGCTGGTATCCAAGATCTATAAAGAACTTCTCAAACTCAACATCCCCCCAAAATAATCCAGTCAAGAAATGGGCAGAAGACATGAACAGACTTTTCTCCAAAGAAGACATACAAATGGCCAACAGACACATGGAAAAATGCTCCACATCACTTGGCATCAGGGAAATACAAATCAAAACCACAATGAGATACCGCCTCACACCAGTCAGAATGGCTAGCATTAACAAGACAGGAAACAATTGGCGAGGATGCAGAGAAAAGGGAACCCTCTTACACTGTTGGTGGGAATGCAAGCTGGTACAGCCACTCTGGAAAATGGTATGGAAGTTCCTTAAGAAGTTAAAAATAGAGCTACCCTGCAACCCAGCAATTGTACTACTAGGTATTTACCCCAAAGATACAAATGTAGTGATCCAAATGGGCACCTGCACCCCAAAGTTCATAGCAGCAATGTCCACAATAGCCAAACTGTGGAAAGAGCTGAGATGTCCATCAACAGATGAATGGATAAAGAAGATATGGTGTATGTATTATATATTATATTATATTATATATTATAATCTGTATTATATATATAATAGAATATTACTCAGCCATCAGAAAGGATGAATACTTGTCATTTACATCGATGTGGATGGAACTGGAGGGGATTATGCTGAGCGAAATAAGTCAGTCAGAGAAAGACATGTATCATATGGTTTCACTCATATGTGGAATATAAGAAATAGTGCAGAGGATCATAGGGGAAGGGAGGTAAAACTGAATGGGAAGTCATCAGAGAGGAAGGAAAAACCATGAGAGACTCCTAATTATAGGAGACAAACTGAGGGTTGCTGGAGGGGAGGTGGGGGGGATGGGGTAAGTGGGTGATGGGCATTAAGGAGGGCATGTGATGTGACGAGCACTGGGTGTTAAATACAGCTGATAAATTATTGAACACTACATCTGAAACTATTGATATACTATATATTGGCTAATTGAACTTAAATAACAAAAAAAGGGGGAAAAAAGAAAGTGATCTTGGCCAATGATCCAAGATGCTCATGTCCTCATGGGTGCTGGTGCCTGGAGGACACTTAGCATCTGACCTGGAAATGGTGGTAATTGAGTCTTAGCTTCTAACCACTGACTGGGAGGTCGGGAAGCCTGAAGGGCAGAGTAGCTGTTTTTCAAATGTTCTAAGGGTCATCAGATCAAAAAAAGGAGCTGAATTCAAAAGGTGGTTGATTCTAGCTCAGTGCAAGGAAGAGCTCTCTAATAATTCACACCGCTCCCCAGAAATTACACTGGTGAGAACACGCCTACATGTGGCATTCAAATGATTCAGAGTCTTGGATTCAACTCTGCTTACCTACTTACCAGTTGGATGACCAGTTAGAGGTTATTTAACTCCTCTGATCCTTTATTTATCTGCTCATCCTACTTCTTTTTCCTTTTTTAAGATTTTATTTATTTATTTGACAGAGAGAGAGAGAGAGAGCACAAGCAGGGGGAGCAGGAGAGGGAGAAGCGGGCTCCCCGCTGAGCAGAGAGCCCTAGGCGGGGCTCGATCCCAGGACTCCGAGATCATGACCTGAGCCGAAGGCAGACGTTTAACTGACTGAGCCACCCAGGCGCCCCTCTCCTACTTCTTAGAGTTGTTATTCTGGCCAAATTAAAGAATGTGTGTGATGGGTCCCAAGTGAAACTATAAATGATACTGCTCGAAGGGGTCATCTTTTAAAAGATGAAGTAGAGCCAGTGGCTACCAAGATTGAAGACGAGGCAATTCCTAGGATTATAAAAGTTTCATTCATTGAATACCAAGTACACTAGCACTGCGCTGCTTGTTTACAGGACCTCAGATAATCCTCTTAGGAAACTTTGACAGAATGTTATAATCCTTATGTCATAGGTAAGGAAATTGGGGCTTGGAGATGGGATGTAAATTGCCCAAATGAATGACAGTGCTGAAATTTGAACCCAAGTCCAAGGGGCCTTTTAGCTCCCCTCCCACTTAGCTGCCCCCAGTCTCTCAAATGCCCCTTTAAGTCAAGCAAGTGGGTTGATATCCAGTGATTCTGACAGCAACACTTGCAATGCAAAATGGAAGGATGATACAAAAGTGCGCCTTGTTACAAGTCTCCTTCCACTGAAGTCAAAAGACATCCAGGAGATGAGCATCAGTTTCAGGGTTCTTTGACTCTTGTTATTCCACAGAGGTGCCTTGCTCCTCTGCCCCACACAGCGACCAAACCTGCAAATGCATAAAGCTGGAGAAGATCAAAGGGTTATCTTCACAAATCTGTTCTAAAGAGCTGTAAAATTCTCCTTCAGTCTGAATTGTAATTTCAACAAACATAGCTGTGACCTCTCGAGTGTACCATGAATGTGTGAACAGTTGGGCAAAGGCAACATTGCTGTTAATTGACTCACCTCAGACATGCCCGTCTTAGCCCAGCCTAAATTGGGAGAATTTTCCTGTGATATCCATTTGGTTTGTTAATGAATGATTATGGTCAGTTCAAGAGTGACCTAAAACCTGCAATTAATGTTGTGAAGAAAGGAGGGGAAGTGTGCCAACACACAAAGTAGACCAAGTTTTGCATTCTGAAAATCCTGCCTCCTGAGATCCAGAGCTTGTACGGCAACAAGTTCGTATATTAACCAAAGTGTTGTCTGCCCGGATAAAAGAGCCTACACACCCTCTTTTCCTTCCATTCCTTGCCTTTTTTCCATTCTTTCTTTCCTCCCTCCCTCCCTTCCTCCCTCCCTCCCTTCCTCCCTCCCTCCCTCCCTTCCTTCCTCCCTCCCTCCCTTCCTTCTCTTCCCTTCTCCCTCTCTCTCTCTTCCTTTCTTTTTTCCTTTCCATTAGTTTTTAGTTTTGCCAAACTCAAACATGTGTATACATAGAAGAGTCAATTAGTCATACACATTTCCTTATAAAAACAGTAATCCCCCACTTCACTGCTATTTCTGCCTTTCCAGAGGCAACCTCTTTCAACACCTCCAGCTGATTATTTCAGTGTTCACCTCCATATCTCCAAATATAAGCTTGTACCCTTCATTTGTCAGTTTTAGGCATTACATCTCTCTCATTTGCCTAATTTTCTACACACATTTCATTAATCCCACCAAGAAAGCATCATTAGTGGTATAATCTATCAAGACATTCAGACACATCAGGATTGTTATCAATTTAAACTTCTTGATGAAGCCTCTCCCAGTGCCTTCTGACTTGCTCCAATCCAGAGCAGCTGCCCCTTATGCCTACACACAACTGTCCCCTGGATATCCCTTCCCGGTCCCTGTCAGGGATCCCCTCATTTGTCTTCTCTCTGTATCACCTGGTCTTTTACTGTGCTCCACTTCCTTTGTTTGTCCTCTCTTCCAGTGAGAAGCACATCCTGCTCTAGTGTCCTGAGACAGAACGTATAAGAAGCACATTTCTGAGACTTTCTTCTCTCAAAATATCTTTATTTTCCTCTCATAATTTTTTGATGTATTAGGTACAAAATTCTCTGTAGGAAGCCATTTTCTTTAGAATTTTAAAAATCGTACTCCTTTGGCTTTTAGCTATTTGCAGTGTCATCGAGCAGTTTGAAGCCTTCCTGATTGTGGATCTTTCACATGTGACCTTTCTTTCTTTCTCTCCCTTTCATTGGATTGGAGAATCTTTTTTGTCCTAAATGTTCTGCAATTTCATAATGTGTGCTTTGGCAAGGTCTATTTACAACTCGTGTACCATATGCTTGCTGTGTTTTTTCCAAACTAGAAAGTTGGGTCCTTCAGTTATGGGAAATTTTCTTGAATTATTTCATTGATCATTTCTTTCTCTTTGTGCTTTTTCTGGGGGACTATCATTATTTAAATATTGAACCTATTGGAGTGCTCCTCTAATTCTTTTCTCTTATGTTACATTTCCTCCTCATTTGGTTCTGCTCCCTCAACTTCTCTTCAACGCTTTCCATTGACTTGTAATCTCTACTGCCGTGGTTTTTGTTCCTGATAATTTTTTGTACTACTGTTGTTCCCTGAATGTCCTTTCTGTAGCATCCAGTTCTTGTTGTATGGTTTCATTATTCCCTCTTCCCTATGTAACAATATCACTGATAGTTTGGTTGTTGTTTTGTTTTGCTTTTTGATAGTGTTGTTTTCTCTTCCTGTATAGTTCTACTTCCTTTCTCCAGTCTAGAAACCCTCTTTTTCATCCTTGTCAAAGAATAAATTTCCAGTCTTGGACCATGCAGGATGCAGGTGAGAAGTGGTCACCTAAAATGGGAGAGGAAATCTTGAATGGAGGTCTGTTTCTTTCTTAAACAGACTTCTAAAACCCTCCTTATTTTAGTCACCTCACTTTAACCACTTCCGGAGATATCCAGTGCCACCAATTATTAGGCATTTTGAGGGTTATGTGGTATAAGTCAACTTAATTCTAAATTTTTCCCACTGCTATATTAAAATTAAGTTTTCTAGGGTCTACTAGGTTATTTTTCCTTTTCTGTATTCTTTCCAGCTTCCCAAATTTGGTTGCTGTTATTTCCTCTCTCATTCTCCTTAGCCTTGTGGGTTTATGCTTATTTTTAAAACCCCTTTGTTGTGATTTCAGTGCAGTTGCTGGAGGATATAAACATAGACATATGTGTTCCATCTTCCATGTTTAACTGGAAGGCCAACCAACATTTCTCTGCTAAAGGTTTTAAAAATCAATGTCATCAGAAATCGCTTTCTTATGTCTACCTCAAATATCACATACTAATGTCTAACTCATTTTCTCTTGTCCCGTTTTCCATAACGATAAAAGACAGCTAATCAATGTCTTCCTTGCTTACATTGTCAAGTACTCTATTAAGCCACTTACAAACATAAATGGAAGTACTCCTCCTTTTCATTAAGAATAATCTTAGTTTCTGGGGCACCTGGATGGTTCAGTTGGTTGGGCATCTGACTCTTGATTTTGGCTCGGGTGATGATCTTAAGGTTGTGAGATGGAGCCCTGTGTTGGGCTCCATGCCCATGGAACCTGCTTAGGATTCTCTCTCCCTTTCCCTCAGCCTCTCCCCTACAACACCCTCTCTCTCAAAAAAAGAATCATCTTAATTTTTAATTTGCACTTAATTGCACTTTATGATTCATTGTGATTCCTTAGGTCTTTTTTTTTTAGCTTTATTTCTTCTAGCTAGTCATTTCTTAAAATAAAACAAGGTATAGGTAAATAAATAAGTTTTTCATTTAGTCAACAAGTGGAGTGTGGTTGTGATTTTCCAGTCACTGTGTTAAGTACAAGGATTGCAACAGGAAATAAGAAAAATATACCTTGTCCCCAAGGACATCACATCCCATTGCATAAATTCTGGTGGTCATTTTCTAAATCGATCATTGAAATTTGACATCCTAGTGTTCTCCTGGCTATTTCTCAAATGTGTTTGTGGTAACTCTGAATTCTCTTCTGAGGTTTTCTTCTTCAGTGTGACAATCCCAGAAACATCTCAAAAAATTCCCAAAAACCTAAATAGTCATTTTGGATGACATTTTGCCCGGGAGATAGGATTAGATTTTAGTTCCCTTCAACTCACAATGGGAACATTGCTGGTCTTCTTGGAAAGTTAGTTATCTATTATATGTGACATGGAAATGCCATTTCACAAATCTTATCTTTTTTCTCAGATCCTAATGGGGACATCATGGAAAAGTAACAACTCCATTTCCTTCTATTTTCTTATGATATGTAATTTTTTAACTTGAACATTTTACATTTCAATATATTTAGATTTACCTGCCTTTAAACATTATGCTAAAATATTTATGTATTTATAAGAACCATGTTTGGGACATGGTTATTAATAAGGACATAAAATAGAAATCGAGAATATGGTGTATGAAACAAATCAATAGCAACTGGTATATTTTTGTATCAGGCTGGAAAACTGGCATAAAACTTACACCTCATCAGAAATAAGAGAACCATATTGAAGCTTAGAAATAAATGTGTACCTATGCAGGCTTTGTGGGCATATTTAGTTTAAAAAAAAAATTACCTGAGTGTTTCCTAATCATCTCATGGAAGTGGCTACCCATGCCAAATGGGTTCACTGTTGTACATGGCCAGGAATCCAGGAAGTCATATTCTTTGAGGCAAGCAACACTGAGTGCTTCCTCTCTGCCTGAAACACTCTGAGTTCTCCAGAGAAACAGAACCAGTAGGATATATATATATATACACACACACACACACATATACATATACATATACACACATATATATAATAGGAATTGGATCACACGGTTATAGAAGCTGAAAAATCCCACAATCTGCCGTCCGCAAACTGAAGGTCAAGGAAAGCCAGTGGTATAATTCAATCCAGCTCAAAAGGCCTGAGAACCAAGAGCTCTGATATCTGAAGCCAGGAAACATGGACATCCTAATTCAAGAAGAGAGAGAGGATTCACTTTTCCACCATTTTTGTTTTCTATTTAGACCCTCAACAGATTGGATGATGCCTGCCCATATTGATGAGGGCAGATTGCTTTACTGGGTCTACTGTTTCAAACACTAATTTCTTCCAGAAATAATCTTTTACCAGCTATCTGTGCATCGCTGAGCTTGTCAAGATGACATAAAATTAACTATTACACATCCTATTTCCAGGGAAAGATAGAATGTCTGTGTCCAAGGAAGAGGAAGAAAGACAGATGGACCAGGGCGGTTGTGGAGGTGACACTGTCATGTCTTATCACTCAGGTCCCCTGTCCTATTCCAAAAAGCTGAGGGGAGGTGCTTACACATCAACAATGACCAATTCTGATGACCACGTTTAGTCTACATAATAACAAAGCAACTGGTTGACTTAATTTTTTTTTTCCTACTGATTTGTCCCGACATTTTGATGTTTTGTAGACCCTATGGAAGACTCAGAGAAATGCTGTCTTGGAATGAAAGACCAATGGACAGTCTACCTTCTTGTGCAGTCCCATGGGATTGTCTTCACTGAATGGCTCCCTTCTAAGAAGGACCCTCCTCATTATTGTTTCATGGTTGTTACTCATAAATGAGGTTCATACATACATACATGTGGTTCACACATGAGGTTCAACATGGTGTCACATACTACAGTCATACAAAGGGGTTTTAACTCTTGGTTGCCGCCGGTTGATCCAGGGGAGGGCATCTCTCACTGAAGGGCTGAAGCTGTTGGATGAGCTCAAGGTAGCCTCACATCCAACTCTGTGAGGGAAGCATTTCCACAGAATGAGAGAAGATTGAAGCCAACATGGAGAATGAGGGAAACTGCCGGGACAGAGACCCTCGCTGAGGCTCCAGCCACATTCTTTATTCAGTACCCTCCTGACACACTCTTATTTCTGATGCTTATTCGGGTTGGGTTCTTGTTCAAAAAGAGCTCTCAACCTACACGCCACCGCACCCCAGCAAATGCCATTTGGTGCTCCTGAGAAGCAGGTGTTACTGATTTTCTGTGGTTCTTCCTGCCTCCAGCACATGAAGCCTCAAGAGGCTCGTGTGCCTCTTCCATTGGTGTTGCTCTTTCCCAGCACTCACTTAAAGCAGGGTTTCAAATTAGAGTGAAAAGGGGGGAGAAAAAGGAAAAGAGAGTGTGCTGGGATCAAAGTTGCTTTGAAATACACGGAACACGTCTCTCTGAGCCAGCAACAATGAAGAAATCCAACTGCCGTGAGGGGTCACTGCACCCTCAGAGGGGAAACTTCTTCCTCTGCTTGCAAGAAAATTTCGTCTTGAAGCATGGAGCCAATTGAGGGTGATTTGTCACATTTTTTTCTCCACTGGTTTACTTGCTTACTTACTTGGTTACTGCAATATTTCAGTAAGCCTCCTACTTAATGGCAGCTGCTTGGAGACAGGAAATGCCTCTTCTCCTTCTCCCGCCCTCCCTCCTCCTTCTTTAGCTCCTATGTAGTAGAAGAGGTGCACAACAGACCCTTGTACATTAATAGATTATCAAGTGTCTTCCTTCACCAAGGATCTGATTGCCATGCAATAAGCCAAATGTTTTTCCTGATGCCCAGTAATATGAAAATATTCTTTTTTTATTTGTCTATATGTTTATGTCTATATGATTATGATTATGTCTATATCCCAAGAAACCAGAATTATTATGTTTCAGTGTTTTGTATTAGTGGCTTCTCCTGCATCAAATTCCAAAACCAATTACATTACAGCCAAAAACAAACAAACAAACAAACAAACAAACAAACAAACCTACAGAAATACCTAACACACAGCTCAGAGGGCTGTGCCTATGGTTTCACAAGGGTTAGAATTGTGGATTTGATACTCACAAAGAAATGTTGCAAGTGTCAACAGGATTGGGATTAATAATAGTACAATATATGCTTAGTCTTCTTTGTGTAAATATTTTCTCAAACTTGAGTGTCATCCTAAAATTAAATGTGGAAAATGAAACTTATGCACATAACTTAAGCAAAGAAAATTTAGCTGAAAGTAAATAGACATCCCACACAGCCACTCTACCATAAGAATTCAAAACCCTTATGATTTTTTACAATATGCAGTCTAAATCTTGTAATTACTTTTCTTCTTTCCAGAAACTGAACACCTTACTATGGAGGAGAGGAGGGAGGGGGAACAAAATTAACTTTTTTAAACCTATTTTTCTTAAGTTTTGGTGTATTCTGTTCTATCTGTCCCAGATTATTTCACCAAACAGGAAGATTTTCTTTTCTTTCGTTACATCAAATTATATTTTGGAGACTCAAGAGCTTTTAGCAACATTTTTCAGCATGGTAAGCATACCCAGATGAAGGGGTTTCTTAACAGTAAATGATTTTCCAAGCCATAGATTTAAAAAGTATATATGTACTATGTATATAGTTATTATATATTTATATAGTTATATGTGTGTGTGTGTGCGCGTGTGTGTGTGCGTGTGTGTGTGTGTGCGCGCGCGTGTGTGTAGTTATTGTAAGGTGGCATTAATCAGCAAGACCATGGCAATGAAGACTTATGATTTAGACCTAGAAGGAGCCCCAAGTAAAATGTATCCCTTACTGTGCAGGGGCCTGATGTGGAGTCCTGAGTTTCCTCTTGGGCTGTGCTTCTCTAAGAAGCAGAGGGTGGGAAAAGCAGAGTGGTGACTACAGACAGGAAGGGAGGGTGGTTGCAAGATACTTAGCATCACAGCTGTACAAGAGACCCACATGACCCTCTAATCTGTTAGTGCAGGGTTTGTAGAGTGACTGAACCATTTGGCTTGAATGACATAAAACACAATGTTCGTATAAGAAATTACATGCCTTGTCATATTTTATCCTGACCCTTCTGTGTGATGCTTGAGGTGTGCTATGCAGAGCACATCTCTCCATCATGGGCAGACAGGCAAGGTCATGGACCCTGGTGTTAGGACGATAAACTGCCATCTATCACAAGAAGATGGATAGCTGGTCCCCTGAAAGAGAGACCTAACTGAGTTTTGATGTTACTGACTACAACAATGGTAGTGTTGATGGCAGTGAGGCCATGTTGAGTACGATGCTGGGAGTAAAGGTGTTTTCTGAGGACTAGTGGAGCATCAAGCCTGGTTCTGGACTTTTATAGGTTTCACCTCTTTTAATCTTTATAAAACCTTGTAAAATAGTTACTGTTATCAAGGATGTTTTGCAGATTGGGGAACTAAATCCTAGAGAAATAGGCAATGTGTCAGGCTGCCAGTTAGTCAATACCAAGGTGGGATTGCCAACTGGGGTCTTGATGCAGAGCCCACGACCCTGACGGGGATTGGGTGGAATCCAGTACGTTCTAATCCCACCCGATGATGCTCATTGATCTGAGGCCAGGAGCCCAAGGAGAGCTGCCTGCCCACACTCGATCTGCAATGACATGGCGGTTTCTATTCCATAATTGAGGGACAGTGTACTTTAACTGCCATCTTGCAAATGTCTGTCCCTCCTACCAGATACCATGTGCTGCTCCTGAAATGGTTACCTTTGAGACATTACAAATTAAATAATGATTTAACCTTTGAAAGTTCTTCTAAAATATTGGATGTACCTTTAAAATTAATTAGTTTTACAAGTTACTCATGAAAGTATAACATCAACTGGAATGCTGGCCCATCACAAAGTCCTTCTGTGAACTGGAAACTTCCAGGACATATGGCCAACACATTCCATGTGCTCAGTGGTAAGCTCATGTATCCTCCCCTCAAAATCTAACATGCTGATATCCTCTGTACGTCGGAAAACAAGACAATGCTTATCATGAGATCTCCCAGAGTTAGATTACTCAAAAAGTATAGATTGATAATTAGCTGTTTGTCCTTGGCTTATTCCTATGGGTGTCAGTTTCATCAACTGTAAAATGGAAATTACAGCATCTTTCCTATTATGTCAGTTCAGATATCGATGTGAACTCTCTCTGAGGTCAAAAAGAAAAAAAGAAAAAAAAGGCTTATCCAAAAGGAAGTCATTGCTTTTTATGGTTCTCTCCACAAAATAACACCAAAGAAATTTGGAAATCTCTTCCTCCTCTTCCTGCTCCTCCGATATATCACCCTTTTTCATGCTCATTGGCAGGAGTTTATAACAGAGGATGCCACTGCCTTTATTGTTCCTCACCACTCCCAATTTGCACACGGCAGACATTTAGTGCACATTTGAGATGGAGCGTAATTCAAAGCTTTCTCATACCCAGTCTGGCCCGGGGAGTGTTTTAGCATTCACTCTGAAACTGAGGGAAGGAAGTCTCTCACCTAAGAAGAAGATAACTTTATATTAACTTTGCTTGTTGAAAGCTTTATGTAATACTTCTAGTGAAACAGCACCCTAAGGCAGGTTCCTCGGGCAAATCAAATGCTATGACCAAGTTATTAGAGAACATCAAAGTTATTTAGTAGAAACCAAGACCTGGGAGGAAGGGCTGACATCTGGCATCAGCAGAAATGAAGAACAACGGCCCTCCCGGTCAGGTGTCCAAGCCACAGAGGTGTACGCGGTGGGATAGAAGTGCTTGTTGGCAAGCTGCAGGAAACTGAGCTCAGAGCTGTTTAAATAAAAGGGGATTTTATTGGTTCACATCGAGGGAAGGGCTAGGGTGGATATGTCTTCAGGCTGACAGGCTCCAGGGCCCCAGCCCTTGCCTTCAGAGCCTGGCCTCTCCCCAACGTCCCCATATCACTCAGCATCACGTAAAGTCTTCCCTCATCATGGAAAGATGGCTGCCAAACAGCACAACTCCAAGGCCATGGAGGAAAGAGAACTGTCCCTCCGGGCAGGTTCAACAAAGTTTTATGCTTCATGTGCTGATTCCTGCAACCATTCCTGGAGGGGAACTAAGTAGCCTAACTGGCCACCCCTGGAACTGGAACCTAGCCCCACTGGGACCACAGGACCTAGCGTAAGCGAGCGTGAGTCCACAAAGCACAATCTTCCATTACTGTTATCAGAAGGGGCAATGGATACTGAGGGGTGACAAACAACCAGTGTCCACTAGTTGTACCTGGAGAAAGCTTAAGGACCTCATGACCACGTCACTGCACGACACCCCCTTGATTTCTGGAAGTGACGTCCTAATTCTGTACTTTATCGTTAAAAATCAGGTATCCTTCTGTCCCTATGGAAAAGCCCATTTTATCAGTTCTGTCGCCACCCATAGTCTCAACATTCTCAAATGTCATCTCTTGGAAAACTGAAGGAAACTGCCAATAAAAAGAACTTAAAAAAATTATTTTTATCTGCAGAGATTTTTATCTGCTCTCCACAGGAGAGCATTTATGTTATCATGACCCTGGTCTGAAGAGTTTGGATGGGGATTTGCGTTAAGCCAGGGCCCGGAGCTATGCTGAGTAACTATTTAACCTGCATGTGGTGGTCAAGTGGGCATTCTGAAGTTACCCTTCTGAGAACAAAGAGAAGGTCTACCCCAAAGCCTTGTTCCAACTTTTGAGCTCTGAGAAGCAAAATTCCAGTTCTTTTCCTGTTTCCAGTAATCAACGATCCATTGCACTCTGCTACCCAATCAAAAAAATGTTGCAGGGAGAAGGCCTGGCATTTGTGTCTGGCTTTTAGAACTTCTTTTTAGCAGACGAGGAGCTAGGATTGAAGCCTCACTGCTTCAATCTTGGACAAATAGCAGCCCAATTGGAAGTCCATGTCAGGTCTCCAAAAACAGTGCAGTGCAGAGTACAGAGAAAATAGAGCCAAGACGCTCAGAGCTAGAAAGAACATGATTTAATCTCTGTCGCAGATGAGGAAACTGAGCATTAAGTGGTGCAATTGCATGGTCAAGGATCTGCAGCTAATTTGATGAATAAACAAGGTTAAAAAGGGAATCCACGGCCTATCTGGGAAGGCACTGTAAGCACTCACATGTAGAAAGCAGTCAGTGGAAACAGGGCTTGGAGTCAAGCACAGCTGGCTGAAGTCTTGGCTCCTTGTGTTCTCGCTGGTGACCCTGGGGAATTTAATTAATCACTCTACGCCTCACTGAGATACTACTACTGATGTCATCGTTCTGTTGTGAGGATTAAGAGATAACTTAGGCTAAATGCCTAAAAATATATTTGCCACCATAAGCCCTCAAAATGCATGATTATTCTGAAATCTTATTTTTTTAAAAAAAAGGAAAAAGAAAAAGAGAGAGGAAATACATATCCCAAAGCAGTCATTTTTGGAAATCAAATAAACCAGGGAGTTCTCTTCACATTCTTAGAGGGTGGGAAGGACAAAAGATAAAAAGTGGAGAAAGATAGCAGAGTGAGATTAAAATAGATCTGGTCAGCCCAAATAAAAATAAAGAAACAGTATTATTGCAGAAATTGAAAATGTTTTAGGAGCTGCCATGACCAGAATCGATCCTCTAGAAACCAGCTTAACATTCAGGACAGGAATGCAAAGTCACAAATAGCACTGAAGCCAAAGACAAAGAAACAAAAGAGTGACAGAAAAAATTATTGTACTGGATCCAGCATGTGAGCCTCCCGGATTCGGGGCTGCACACACCAGGGCCACTTGGGAAGCCTCAGCTAGAGATGCTGCCCTCATCCAGAGCAGACAGACCGGACCAGCAGCCAACACACACACCTGATCCCAGGCCCACCCTCAGCCATTGCTCCCAGTGCCACCGGGTGTGCATTGGCGTGCAACCCACCAGGATGAGAAGCTTCCACTCCTCCCACCACTGCCAGGCTCAGAGGAAGCCTCACATGATGGGACAGGGCATACAGTTTCCCGGGCAGCCGCCTGGAGCACCAGGGCAACACAGCCTAGGAGGATGCAGGAGTGAATGCCCTGCCGGGCAAACTTCAGTGAATAGGAGCAAGTAGACAAATTTGACCAAAGGCTTGGTAGACACATGATTTGCACTTCCATCTCTTCTCCAGTGACCTGTTCCAAGACCCTGCGGCTCCTGTCGCCGCAGATACCAGCTGTGTTTTCTGATGCCGCTATGATCAGCTTGTTGTGCACAACCTTGCGTTTGTTTTTCCTCCTTCTTTGCCCCACCTCCTTTGAGCTTTACATCATTGCTGTCCCGGGATTGCTCTCCAAACAAGGGGTTGGGATGAACTTTTGACCATTTTCTGTATCCTGGGGAATTCGGACTAAGACAGTGATCAAAATGTGGTTGGCATTGAAGACAATGTGGATACTGGGTTCTACAAGCTGGAGAATAAGCAAGTAGAATTAAACAATTTAAAAATGTAAGAAAAGAGAACTTTTGAAGAAGGACCATAACCTGGAAAATTAATAGAGAATGATAAATACTGAGATTTATCCTGGTAACACTACTGAACTTTAAAGAAACTGGAAGAGTCTTACAAATATTCAATAAGAAATCGGTAACTTACCAGCAAAAAAATTAAAGACTGGCTAGGACTTACCAACAACATAGGATTCCAGGAGAAAATGGAGCCGTCAAATGTTTACAGAATTTTGACAGAAAAAAAAAAAGGCTAACCTCAAAATGCTATACCCAACAAAATGTTATTTGTGCAAGAAGTCAGCAGAAGGACATTCTCAATATGCAAAGAGGATTGAAATACCTTTATGAAAATACACTTGAGTATATAATCTAACTCAGCAAGACATGAGGTCCTGGATCAAAGACTTAAATAAAACCTTAAAACCTTTTATTATCTTGGAATGGGAACATTTTCTTTCTTGTAACCCAATAGCCAGAAACTGTGAAAGATAAAAATGAAAGATACTTGGAAGCTAAAAAAAACAAATAAAACAAAAATGTAATTATGAAATGCGACAAAAATGCTTAATATCCTATTACATAAGGAAGTTTTAACATCAGTAAGAAAAGAAATCCAACTGAAAATGGACCATGATAAGGCAAGTCATAAAAGAATTCCAAATGCACGCATGTGTGTAGAGAAGCAGAGAGAGATACATAAATGTTTATCCTTACCAGTAATGGAAAAATGAAAAGTGCAGTTTTAAACAATGTAACATTGCCTTTTACCTATCATATCAGCAAAATTGAAGAACACAGACAATGTCCAGTGTTCTTACAATGATATGAGTGTTCTGGAGGGCAATTTATCAATATATGTGGAAATTTCAAATGTGTATATCTCTTGACCAGCTTTCCCGCTTCTAGCAATTTATCATTATAAAGCAATTGGCCAAATGTATAGAAGCATAAATTGTAGCATTTTTCCCCATTAACACAATATTGATTGATCTAAACGTCCACTAATAGGAAATGAGATGATTTAGCTAATTGTGATATATGCACACAATTGAATACTATAGAAACATTAAACACAATGGTATATTTTACCATTCACAGACGTGGAAAGGCCTCCATGCATACTCTGGAATTGAAAAAACAGATTTCGGAACAGGAATTGTGTGATCACATTTATATAAAAATGTGTGTGCACATCCACATCACGTAGGCGTCTGAAAATGCTGAGGGGTTACTCACAGTAGTGAGCTTAGGATTATATTTTTAGCTTCTTTGTCCTTTTTTCTAAATTTTCTAAATGTCTAATTTTTTAGTTTATAGTAAGATAAATTAAAATGCCTTTACTTAAAAGAAACACTTAAGGGGCATCTGAGTGGCTCAGTCAGTTAAGCGTCCAAGTCTTGGTTTTGACTCAGGTCGCGGTCTCGGGGTCCTGGGATTGAGCCCTGCATCAGGCTCCACGCTCAGCATGGAGTCTGCTTGTCCCTCTCCCTCTCCTCCTCCCTGCCCCCCCAATATAAATCAGAAATCTTAAAAAAAAAAGGGAACAAAAACGTTTATGCCAACAGATTTTTACTTTTAATCAATAATGTAGAATTCCTGTGAAGTTTTTCTTGATATATGCCACTTTGGTTGAACCAGTATTATAGAAATGAATAGATGACCCAAATAAGAACAAGCGGGCTATTCGTTCAGAGCTTGCTATAGCAAGGGAGGCAGCCACCATCATTTGCGTTTGGCAGAGACTCACAGGGAGGCAGAGGAGCAGGAAAGCTTTAGAGTGGAGAAAGGGAAGGCTTGCGTGTGCCCTAACTGGAGGCCGGGGAAGCTGGAGGCAGACTAACCAGAAATCGGGCGTCCCCTTATTGGTTTGGGAGCATATCTGGCTTTCTCTGCTGGCTTTGAGTTGGAAGTTGGGGCGGGGGGGCGATGGGATAGAGAAACTGGAGGTTGTTGATCAAGTCCTGGATATTCTGGGCCAATTACTGCAAGATTGACTTCCTGGGCTGGTTGCTGCAAAGGTTGCTTTGTTATATGTGGTCTGGCCATTGCTGTCTGTACATTCATTCTCTCAATGTACTTCAATAAATATACATTATTTGGCCACACTATTTCTAAAGAACATAGTAAATTTTCCCTAGACTTAGTCATATCAACTTCTATATTAGCTTAGCAATATACTTGGAATAATATCTGATCTATATTTCCATCATCGACAAAGAATAGCTGCTTCCAATTCCGTATCAACTTAATTTGTAAGATGAGTTATACACCCAATTTTTTAAAGATTTATTTATTTATTTGCAGGGGAGTGGGCAGAGGGAGAGAGAGAGTCTTAAACAGACTCTGTGTGCTGAGTGTGGAGCTGGATGTGAAGCTTGATCTCACAACCCTGAGATCATGACCTGAGCTGAAACCAAGAGTCGGACACTCAACCGACTGAGCCACCCGAGTGCCCCTACGCCCAATTTTCTATGCACTGTTAAACTGGAATGTTCATCCTTCTGCGGTAGCTGGCTGCCATTTATGGATCATTCATGAGGTTGAGCACTATGTTAGGTGCAACACATGTACTATTTCACTTATCTCTTACTACAACTCTATTGTGATGTCACTATGGGTTCCATTTTACAGATAAGGAAACTGAGGTTTGGAGGAGTCCAGGATCCTGTCCCTAGTCACAGCTTGTTAAGTGGAGTGCTTTTGGGCTCACATATGTCTAAATCCAAAGCCTGTGCTTACAAATCTCAAGCAACATGAGACCCCTTGGAACTGACTTGGCCACATGCCTGGGTTACCAAAGCCCAGAGGAGACTGGAGAGAGGATGCAATGCACCAATATTGAGCTACAGCTCTAGTTTCTTAAAGGCTATATAAAAAAACTTAACCCATAATTCTTTTATGTACCTGGAGGGTTTCCATCATGGTGGCAGGAAGCAGGATTCTAGCTAATGCCATCCATTGGCAGTGACTATAATTCAGTTTGATAATTACTAACCTGCTTGCCCAAGGATGCGAGAAGCACCATCACAGATAGGACAAGAGTTACAAACCTCCTGTAAGCTGTCTTGTCCAGTAAAACTTTTAACACTTTTACCATTGGAGATGGAAATACACAGTCTCTCCGTCATTTACAGCTGGGTTCCTTTACAATGTTACGTCCATGTTTACCAAGTACATAGGCAGCTCCTGCGTAATTTTAAAATTTTCTATTTGAACTGGATCCAGTCATTTTCTAATTGCTTCTTGCTTCTCTCCTTTGGGAACACATTTCCCCATGGGAAGCGTATCTTGGAAATTTCAAATATATCTTCATTTTCATTCAGTGGGTCCTTTTTCCTTTTTTATGTACTTAGTCACTGTAATGTCCATCCCATACTCCAGCTGCAGCCAGTTTTTCTTGACCAGGCTGTGTCATACAAAATGCCTGAAATCTCCCAGGAAATGGCATCTTTTTAAGTCTAATTGGTCAGATGCTGAAGTGGGGACGTGCTCCCTCTCCGAGGTAAGGCCACCCAGGTTTGCATCTTGGCTCTACTGCTCACAAATTGTATGACCTTGGGCAGGTTACTTAGCCTTTCTGCACCTAATGCTTTATCTGTAAAATGGGGTTAAGAAGAGCTCCTACATCAGAGGTATTTTACTGTATTTTTAAAGTTTTTATGGGAATCAAATGAGCTCATACATGCAAACTCTTCAGCCAATGCCTGGCATATAGTAGGACTCCAATAATGTAATCTTTACTATGTGTTCAAGCCTTAAAATGATTCTAAGTCTTTACTCCAAGGTTGTTTCATAGGACACAAGTGTGCAGGTCAGCCACATGGTGGGGAGAAGAAGCTTGGCTGACATGCATAAACTTGTGGTTGAAGCACATCACAGACTCTTCCTACCAGACATTGCCTACATCCAGTCAGTCACATTTCATATGGTTCCTCCTCTTTCTTAGGGCTCCAGTCCAGAGATAGATGGTTATTTCCCATAGCCAGGATAGTCAGCCATAACTTCTTATGATGGACATACTCTAAAGTAGCCCTGTGATCCCCACTTCCTAGTGTTCACATTCTTGTGTAAACCCATCCCCATGAGTGTAGACAGGACACGTGGCTTACTTTTAGCCAGTAGAATACAACAAAGGTGTTGGGATGTCAATTTCATGATTACATTGCATAAAATTGCAATGTGAATTTTCTGGAAGATTCTCTCCCTGGGTGGCTTTGATGAAGCTAGAAGCCATGGTGGGGAGACCACCTGGCAAAGAATTGATAGCAGTCTCTATGAACTGAGGGTGGTCTCCCTCCAATAGCCAGCAAGAATTTGGGGTACATAGGTCTTCAGCCACAAAGAACTGAATTCTACCAACAATTGCATGCATATGGAAATGGATCCCTCCCTGGTTGAGCCTTGAGACATGGCCATAATCCCGGGTGACACTTGGATTGCAGTCTTGTAAAGCCCTGAATTAGGGGAACTTGTTAAGGTATATCTGCATTCCTGTCCCTCAGAACATAACAAATGTGTGTTGTTTTCAGTCACTAACTTTCTGGTAATTTGTTATATAACAGTAGAAAACAAATACACTGTATTAGTCAGTGTTCTCCAGAGAAACAGAACCAATAGAATGTATATGGAGGAGGAGGGAAAGAAAGACAGACCAAGAGAGAGAGAGAGAGAGAGTGATAATAAGAGATTATTATTATAAGCAACTGACTCATGCAAATATGAAGGCTGAAAAGTCCAGATTCAGGAAAGCCAATAATATAGTCCCACTCTGCGTCTGAATGCCTGAGAAGCAGGAGAGCTCATGGTTTAAGTTCCAGTCTGATCTGAGTCTGAGAGCAGAAGACTTGATGTCCCAGCTCAAAGACAGTGAGGCGGAGAGAGAGAGAGAGAGAGAGAGAGAGAGAGAGAATTCTTTTCTTATTTCAGCCTTATATTCTATTCAGGGTTTCAACAGATTAGATGAAGCCCATCTACCATGGGTAGGGCAATCTGCTTTACTTAGTCTGAGGATTCAAATGCTAATCTCAGCCAGAAACAGACACTCCCAGAAATAATGTTTAGCCAAGTATCTAAGCACCCCGTGGCCCAGTCAAGTTGCCACATAAAATTAATAATTGCATATGCCTTCTCTGGTTTCTCTTTTCCTTTTCTTCCATTCATTGCCTGACATTATCTTCTGGGCAAGGCAAACCTGCCATTTACCAGGCATTTGACCTTGATCCCCCATAAGAAAGATCACGATCAGTTTCCTTGTCTATATATGGGAATAACAACATCCCAGTGTCTTACCACAGGGCTATGGAGGGTGTAAATGGGACAGTATATGGAAAGCACTTGCAACACCCCAAACCTGGTAAGTGGGAGTTTGTTTATTACTGTGGAGGAATCTGTTTGCAACCACACATTGAGTCCCACATAGTACAGATCTCTTTAGATTTTATTTTTTTGCAAGTTTGCTTCAACTAGAGCTTTAACAGTTGATGGGCAGAGGTCAGCCAGGAAGGGGTTAGCCAAAAGGCCCAGGCTCAGTGTCAACAGCACACCAGGGACGGCGAGCTCAGGAACAGAAGGCTCAGCAGCTGGACAATGCCTGCAGGACCTGGTGTGGGTCTTTGTTATCCCATGGAGAGGCATCCTGCACCTGCACGGCTGGATCCACCACGGTGTGTGCTCCAGAAGAGAGATCCTAGCAGCTGTCTCACTTTTTGTAGGGCAAGCAGGAGAATGGATTTGTTAGTCAGGGAGAAACAGACTGAACTGGAGTGTCAGCTGCTCAGGAAAGCTTCATACCCCAGAAGGGTGGTAGTTGAAAGTGGGCACAGCACTCATGAAAAGGAGGAGGTATGGGCCACACAGTCAATCACAGGCAGCTCAGAGGAGCTGTCAGGCCACCCAGAAAACAATCTTTCATCACAGAGAGGAAGTAAAGCAATAATTTTCCATTGACAGTGAAACCCACCTCTACCTTAACACATGAGTCCACATGAAAATTAGCAGAGAGAAATGAGTCCAGAGAGGAGGGGCAGAGAGCAGCCACCTGGATTTTTGTTTTTTGCTGTTATTGTCTGACAGGCGAGAAAGAGTTGAGAATATTGAGCGTAGAAATGGAACTTTGAGTCAAATTGCTGTATTCTGGGTCTTACTGTATGTGGGAAATGGAATCCAATTGTTTTCAGATTTTCCTTCCCTAAAATATTGCTCCTCCTTGGGAATGCTCAAAAATGAATGAGGCTAAGTGTCTGGAGTGGAAATTTTGTAGCAGACATCATTTTTTGGTTTTTAATGTTTCTGCATTAGAGATAAATTGCCAGGAGAAAGAAAATGCGATTAGCATCCCAAAATTCATGTATGTGAGTTGAAACCTTAATTCTTGTATTTCTTTGCTTGGGTTTTCTACCCACAAATTCACACGCCCATGCATCCCTCCCTTAAAATTTGGGAGGCTTCTATGGAATTTTCAGTAAATGTTTGTAAGAACAAAATGCTCCTCACTCAAACATAAAAGTAGAATTTCACCTTCAAGATGAGTTTAGTTGAAGGGATGAGAATCGGATCTCTCATCAAGATTCCTTGGAGAGTGACAGCTCTGCCTTCCCAGGGTCCTTGCCCAACCACAGGCTCCAGCTCACAGTGTAATTATTTCCCAGGGTAGAATTGTGAAACAGGCAGGGAAGGAAGGGAACCTGAGTTCCTGGGTGTCAATCACAGAAAGAATTACTGACGCTATTATTGAGACTTCTTAGGTATGCATTTTATTTCTCATGCTTACAAATTAATGATGGCTAAAAGATATATTCGATAATGTCATTTCTCTGCTAAAAACTCTTGAGAGGCTTTCCATGCCATTCAGAGGAAAAACAAAAGTTCTGACAAGACTCTGCACAAATCTCCTACCCATCTGGTTCCATTCGCCACCCTCTCCGTGATCACTCCACTGTAGAAATTTTGGAATTCTTACTACTCATCCTCAGCAACACCTTCCCTGACAACACTATCTGAAATTATACTGATACTCCTACCCCTCCACCCCCCTTCTCCCCGTTCCTGCTGTTTCCCCTTATCATTTATCACTATCTAACAAAACTATCATTTTTTTCTAACTCCCCTCCCACTTTAATAAAAGATCAATGAGAGCGGGAATTTGGTTTGTTTTCTTAATGATTGCATTCCAGTTGCCTAGAACGCTCTCCCTGGAATATACTAGGTGCTCAATAAATATTGGTCAAGTTAATGAATCAACAAATGACTAAGCAAATAAATAATCCTATAAGGTCAGTGTTCCTAGCCCTATTTCATAGGTGACGAAACTTGGGCTCAGAAAGATTCTAGAAGCTCAGGCAAGTTTGTGCAACTGAGTAACCACTGCATTGGATCCAAGCAGGTCCACGTGGCCCATGGGTCTGTGGCATCCTGCCCAGTCCTGCTTTGTGCACACGTGCTCCATACCTGCATTCTCCCTCCAGGTGACCATGGGCCTCACGAGTTCTTTTCCTTCTCTTTCAAAAAAACTCTCTCCAGGTAAGAAATGAAACCTAAGCAGGTTAAGGTACAGCTGACCAGAACGAACTCATGGCGCTACTCGTCCCTTGGGATGTATGCATTCTGAGGGCTTCCAAAGCCTTGTCTGAGGCAGCTGACTCTAAAGGTGAAATTCAGGCCTCCATCAACACTCCCAGATGACAGGGAAAGGGCAAACAGTCGTAACATCTGGCGGCCAACTCATCTCCACCTCCCGCCGCTCAAGGCCATTCTCCCTGCAGCCTTGGGAGCAGGCAGGCTCAGGGCCCTGCAGAAACTGTGTCAAGGACTGAATACAGTCCCCCGGCCACATGGTTTCCACACTGGCTTAGGGTTCGCTTTCCCCAAGGTTGACAGGGTTAGCCTTTGGTCACCTCTCTAATGACACTATCCAAACACGACTTGGAAGTACTTTTCATCTTAAACACTTTCTTCCTAAAATCTTAGCAAGAGGTGCAATTTCTTATCAGAAAGTAAATTTCCCTACTGCCAGTTTTTTGTCTAATACAGTTTTTAGAGTGCCACTACTTTTCCATAGGCCTTTTTCCCCCTGAGGTTAGAATGATATTTTAGAATCCAGAAGTAAGAAAAAAATTTTCCAATTATGTTTTTAGTGTTTTATTACTCCAACTAATCCATATAAACGCAGATAGAAAATCTGGAAGATTTCTTTGCAACGATAATCTCCTCCCTACACAAGATACTCAATGGACACCGCACTGACCAGGAGCATATTAAGGCAGCAACTATTTTTCAACTTCACAGGAGCAAATAACACCTATTGGGCTAGGTAGTTAGCCTCCTTGCCAATAATGCCAGGCAGATAAAAAAAAGATACTAGATTCCTTGACAATCTGCTGTTGGAATTTCCAGTTTATTGGAAGTACTTTGCATCTCACCTGTTAGGCCTCATGGTGCTACAGAGCCTGTGAGCAGACAGGACCTAACAAACAGATAAATTCCTTCGCCGCATTTCCAGGTGCTCCTAAAGAAGTTTGGTCATAGCAGGTAGGAAGGGTGGAGCTGCGGCTGGCAGCTGGTTAGATTTCTAAAGCTGTCCCCATAGGAACAAAGGCCAGGACCATAGGGATAGAAAGCAAAAGGACATGAGGGTCCCTAGCCCATTTTTTTTTTAAGTGCATGAGGACTTTTTCACCTCATCTGTGTCTATACACATAGAATGAAGTGGAAAACATAATGATTTTCGTGGTCAGAATGCCCTAAGCGTGTTGCAGAATCAGACATGAACATACACATTTATTAAAGTTAGGCCTTTGAAGAAATAACCCATCAACCAATGTTGCATTATCCTTTTAAAAGAGGTAATGTCAGGGGGCACCTGGGTGGCTTAGTCGGTTAAGCATCAGACTCTTGATCTCAACTCAGATCTTGATCTTGGGGTTGTGGGTTCAAGCCCCATGTTGGGCTCCACACTGGGCATGGAGCCTACTTAAAAAAAAAAAAAAAAAAAAGGAATGTCAGGAGTTTCAGTGGAAGGAAAGTCCAGGTCTTCCCTGGAGAGGGAAGGAGTGGGGCATTAATCAGCACAACTTGGGAGAACCGGCTCACAAAGTGCTCCCCCACACCGCAAGCAACTAGCAGTCTCTCTGTTGTCATTATTGTTACCAGCAGTGTTTCTGTGTTTTAAGATAAAAGGAAACAACAAACTTCCAAGACAAAACAAAAATCCGTGTCCAAGTATATTTGTGGGAAAGAACAGCAAGAATTACTCCCAGAGGGTACTGGTGATGTTTGTTTCTGGTATCAATCAATTGAGTGAGGAAAATACACTGGTAGCATAAATCTTAACTTTGGCTAATCTCACAAGACTCTCTTAGAAGCTGAAATAGCACATCTCAAAAGAATTGGCCGTGTTGAGTCATTTCAGAATGCGGTATTTAAAAGAAAAAGAAAGCAGTATTACGAGATTACAGTATTACAGGCAGGAAAGAAATCATACCATTGTCCTTACAGTAAAAAAATGCTCACACTTTCTGGACAATTCAAGATCAAAGCAAATGTGTCCATCCTTAGCGAGGGAAGTTGCTAACTGATCACATAAATAGTTTATTCTCTTGAAAGGGAAGTTTGAGGCAGGTTTACATTTTTTTTTAAACTCAATTTACTCTCTACCAGCTCAGAGAGAAATGATATTTAAGAAATGAGAGCACACCAATGCTTAATGATAAAGAAATAACTGACTTTTAGCACATTAGTCACACTCTACAAAGTTTGAGATTAATTCCCAGAGTCCTTTGCAAACTTATTCATGATTTTGCTCTTCGAAAGGAAGTTTTTTTCATCCCTGTGCCAACTCCATTGCGAAAGGACTTTTTCATAAACATCTTCTCAAAAATGGGCTTTAGAAAATCTAGTCCCTTGCTCCTGTCCATCCTGGTTGGGCAGCTGTTCAACAGGATGAGAAAGTAATCAGATTTTCCAGACACCTGGCAATTCAGAGGGGGGAAGAGGGAGAGAATACAGCTTTAGGATGAAAAGTTTATTTCAATAGTAACAATTTTCAAAATCTTAAGGCTATAAATCCAATGTCTCCAACCTTTCTGAGGGAGAAATTTTGCTAGAACACAACATATACTTTATTTAAATACAAAATATTGTTTAGCGCTATCTACTCTCTCATCTAATTTTTATACTACTTACTTAATTGCTGTCATTTGGGATTTGCATCATACACCATACATAGTCCTCTTGTTGCTATTACTTTATAAAGAATCTTTCAAGTGGCACTAATTAGTCCTAGAAAGTTTTTAAAAAAATCACTAAGAAAACCAATGCATGATAACCAAACTTCAGGGTTCAGTTGGAAACACTTTCCCTCTGATATTTGTCCTGGGTCATTTACCAAGGTTTTCCATAAGGCTATCTTGCTACTTGAACAACAGCATCTTCATCTTTTGACTTTGGTTCAGTTTCTCATCAGTGGTTTGAAGGCCTGGATAGTGTGGGGGTACTTAGTCTTGAAGGAAGTACATGTCTGGAATCAAGAGTTCAAATTGGCCATCGAGTATATGCAGTTCAACCCCATACGTTCCAGATAAAGGAACCAAGTAAAAAGCAAAGGGCCATGTCCCAAGGAACAGGGCTGGCAGTTCCAAAAAGTGGGCCTGACCCAGAGATCAAGTAAGAATTTTCAACATTTGTCCTACATTCCCTCCTTTGTGGTTTCAGAGGATGTACACACTGATGAGGTACAACTGCAAGTTCTATCGATAAATGGAGCAAAAATTTATCAATGATCTTCTTTGTGGTAAATCCTTTATGTGCATCACCTCATTTTATCCCCTCAGAAAGCTCTATGTATAAAGTGTATTATCATTTTCTCAGTTTTATTTTTTTCATTAATAAGAAATACATTTATTTATTTTTTATGTTCAGTTAGCCACTCTACAGTACATCATTAGTTTTTGATGTAGTGTTCAATGATTCATTAGTTGCATATAAATGAGGAAATTAAATGGCCTGTAGGTTGGGCACCTGGGTGGCTCAGTTGGTTGAGTACCTGCCTTCAGCTCAGGTCATGATCCCGGGGTCCTGGGATCGAGCCAGGCATTGGGCTCCCTGCTCAGCAGGGCGTCTGCTTCTCCCTCTCCCCCTACCCCTCCCCCTGCTTGTGCTCTGTCTCTCGCTTTCTCTCTCTCTCTCTCAAATGAATAAATAAAATCTTTTTTAAAAAATGGCTTGTAGGTGAAGCAGGGATTTGAGTGGAAACACCTGACTCCAAGCCCATTTCTCAACCACATGAGAGCAATAAAAAGAAAAGGGTGCTGAACGGTTTTATTATAGGGAAAGAAACATACTACAGACCTGGGAACAGTCAGACAGAGTTTCAGAAATATTGGTCATGGGAAACCAATCAAAAACTCTTATTTGAACGCCCACTATGTGTTTTTCCCCATGTAAATGGAGGAAATCTAAGCATGATATAATGCCATCTATTTTAAATCCCCAGCAAGGAGGGGCCTATGAGTCATTTCAGGAAGGGAAGCATTCCAGTTCTTTCCAGAAATACTCATGATACCACCTTTGTATTGCAAAAGAAATGCATCATTTCTGGTTATAAGATGCTGAAAACATCCCTAAAAAAATACTGATGTACTTTACTGATCACTGAAGGGAGTCCTTGCCAGAGCTGACTTGTTAACAGAATAATATGGTATACTTGCCTAGTTGATGTACTTTATGAAGTTCACATCAAATATTACATGAACCTATACATTGTTTGTGTGTAATTACTCACCTTAAACAGTCAAATTGGTACCATTGCTACATGATTGAGTTATAATGAGAATGAAATTGTCACATGCAAAAATAGAAATATGGAAAATGCATGGAAAGAAGAAACATTTCATTTATGGACAAACAGATTTGTAAGTACATTAGAAGAAAGTACATTCTTAATTAAAAAAAAAAAAGCCGCACACAAATGCCTCTTGTTCAACAGAAATGTCATGAACAAACCTTCAGGAAAAGAATGGAAAGTAGTTAGGAAGACACTTGAGAAAAGATACCAATTTATGGGTTGTGACTCATCAACTTGATCAATATGGTTGGTGTCTTATAGAATCAATGACTCAATTAGTGTTGAATGCTCATAGGACTAAATCAGGAAAAAAGAAGCTAATTTAAGTAAACAAGTAATAGAAAAATGACAGATGCAAAGATTAGTAAGAAGACCAATAATATAAACAGCTAGATCATTATGTTTGGACATATATCTATTATTTAGGATTTATGTAGCATCTCATTATCCTAAAAGTAGTTTCATGAATTACATTGATTCAGTAATTACAGTATGCCAGGTTAAGTTTCAGTGAATACAAAACATTATCAGTGATGAAAAATATTTTAAAATTTTAAACAAAGCATTGACATTAAAGCAACTGAAATATCATGTAGAAATAGTATTAAAAATTCCAAAGAAAGACGTTCATTTTCTGAATGTTTTGAACAGTTCAATGATTAACATTAGACAATCAACATTCTTGAATAAACACATGAATTAATATTTTATGTGATATTTCATTGAGATATGGCATTTTATCTACATTCTGTTTCTGAAAAAGTTACCATTTTTATAAAATTAGTAAATTCACTATTCTAAAAAACTGATCTATTGTATTTGTAATATAGTTTTAATGGTTAAATGTTCACTTTGATCATGAGTGGACATGTGGAATAAATAAATTGTCATGGGCAAAACTATGTACATTTTACATTGAAATGCATGCTTTTCTATGCAGGAGCCAATTCTTAAATAATTTAAAACAAATTTTAATAAGTCTAGCATTATTTTTGTCACATAAACACTTCTTTTTACTAATTTCTTGACTCTGCTTATTTTTTTTCATTGAAAGCTCTAATAATAAGAGAAATTACTTTTCTGTCCCATATTCCCTGAGATTACTTTGAACTTAAACACTTAAAAGCCATCTAGTCAAGCATCAAAAATAGAGGCAAAACTCTTACCTTAGAAGGTGGAACTGGATAACACCAGAACACGTGCATTATAGAAATCAACAGAAGTAGAATAAGGCTGAATTTTAATGAGCTGTAGGGTAGGGGGAAAAAAAAAACCTAAGATTAGTCTCATTTAGGCAAGTATAAGTAAAAAAAAAAGCATATATGAACTCAACAGTTTTCTTTGTGGAAAAAGCAGTCTTTCACCTAATCATTTTGGATTTTCCAAAATTTCTGCAGACTGGTCGTTTTATTGCCAAATTCCTCACACTTACTGTCAGATCCTCCTTGGGTGACCCTTTTATACCAGAAAAGTTCAGGAGTAAAAATGTCATCACATCTCATCATATGTGACTAATTGGTTCTTTTTTTGTTCTTGTTAAGTTGGAAAAGGCCAATGATGCACAGGCATTGTCACTGAGCTACCAAGGATTGACTTCATTTAAGTTTGCCATTAAAAATGTCCTTCAAAAGCACTGTCTTCTAAACTGTGTCATTGTGACATAGATAGCTAGAGGTCTCAAAAGAAACCACAAGTCTGTTTCGCTTAGAGTTTAACACTTAAACAGGATGGCATTATTTCTTTGAATGTCCAGCATCATGTTCCAGAGACGAACACAAAATACTTACAAGAATAAAGAACATCTACCCTCACAATGCACACAGATTATTTAAGTTTTCCACAATGGATTTCCCTACTTTAGGACTTCTGAAGTGAAAGCAGGGAAACAAGTATCATGTCCCTTTGTCACTGGTCACTCAAATAAAGGAAAGGCACTGCACCTATCCCTTCCCATGTGCATACCCAGGTCCAGGCCCAGAGTCCCGAAAAGGCTGCCTGCCATGGCCTCCTTTTTCACTCCAGGGCATAGAATTTCTCCAGGAAACCTCTGCTGCCCTTGCAAACCAATGGGCATCCACATTAATAAATTGATTCAGGAGTGCTAAGTGTGAATAGATGTTGCTGAAGCTTACAATGGAGAAAAACATCAAGGGAGGTGCTTTCTGCTTGGATAACTAGTGTTTCTGAGATGGAGCCAACATTTTTTGAATACAAAGCAACCGAGGGAAATCCTTGCTTCCTCAAGATCAGCACCTTTTGGAGGACAAAGCTGCCCTGTGTCTGGGACATTTGTTACCTGGCTGTCAGTGCTACATCCCTTTCTTTAGGAAACTGCTGCTTGGTATGATTCTCATATAGTTGTCGATCATATAGTCACCCTTTGTCTACCATGAGGAAAAGCAGGTGACCCAGATTCTCAAGAGAACAAAGGTCACAGGGATTAGTGCCAAGTTGGGAGCTGGGGCATGTGATCCAACATATTTATCATAGTCTTTTTGGGGATATCACTTGGAGGTTGGGAGATAAAGAGCTCTAAGAACACCAAAAACGAACACACACATTTACTTTTGGTGTCTCTTTAAACCCAGCTAAAATAAACACATAAGAACAAAAAGAATGGAAGAGAGGATGACAGCAAGTGTTTTGTTGAGTGATGAGCAATTGACCAAGTAGATCCTGAGAAAGGTTCTAATTAAAATAGTTTAGTAACAGACCATTAACCCTCTTAAGTCTTCATGGGACCAGTTGCTTTGGGATGTGGTGAAGGTGGCACTAAAAAGAAGAGGATCAGCTGGAAGTTTAAGACATGACTCAATTCAATCCCACATCCTCGCTCCACTTCCCATGTCCAAACAACTTCTGCCCCAGCAGAGGACTATAGGTCTATTCTACGGAAACGGTAAAGCAGAGTGTCTCCTGACCAAGGGAATCAGGTGTAGTGGTGTTAAGGGGTTACTTTTCTGAAAACAAAGGTTGAACAAGTGTTACACTCGGGACTGAGGCCCATGGGTCTCTTTCTTGGCACAGCTCCTGCACACTGTGAGACCGGTCTTTATCCTCAAGACAAGAGAATGGAACACCTTCTCCGGGGAATCTGCCCAGCTCAAGATGAAAAACCTAGAGATACAGACATCAGGGTTCCCACATAAAAGCAGCCCAGGCAAGTGAAATCCACTAAAGTCCAGATCTGACAGTACCCACTAACACACACACACACACAAATTTATGGATGTTTTAGCGCCCATTCTTAATGTAAACAGACAATTCAGAGATGCAACTGAAATGAGTACAAGATATTCATTAAGGCAGAACTGGTAAGAACAAAGAAAATGGGAGAGAAGTCCACAGCAACAGTGTTTTATCCTGAAAGATAAACATGAAGTAAAAGTAACTTGAAAGAAACAGGAGAGAATGCAAGAGAAGAAAACTTAAAAAAAAACCAAATCACTAATATTCTCCCAGAGAGAAGAGGAAGTATTGTATCTATCAAATAAGAAAAGAAAGCTATATAAAGCAAATCATTTAGAGGACAAAAAGCAGCTCAAGAAAATTAAAACTATTAAAAAAAATTCAGTAGAAGGATTGAAAGATAGGGTTGCATAAATCTCCCAGACATTACAGAAGAAAAGCTAAGGAGAAAAACTAAAATAATTAAAGAATAGCACCCATCCAGTAGTTCCAACATATAAATAATAGGGATTCTAGAAAAGAAAATGGAAAAAAAAAAAAAAGAGAGGAGAGGGAATCATCAATAAAGAAATTCGAGAACATTTTCCATAACAGAAGATACTGACTTTTGGGAAGGAAGAGACTCATCAAGTGCCTGGCACTACAGGTCAATTTGACCCATATTAAGATACATCATCATAAAATTTCAGCATTGCATCTTACAACCTCCAAATTACCTACAAAGATTCAGACACCAGAAATATTTTGGAATTCTCAAAAATAATGTAAGAGGTTGGAAGAGAATAGAGCAATGCCTTCAAAATTCTGCAGAAAAATGATATCTAACCTAGAATTTATTCCCAACCAAACTATCCCTTAAGTGGCAGACTATAATAAACATTTTCAGATATGTAAGATCTCCAAATTATATTTCCCCTACACGCTTTGTCAGGAAGCATTTCAGGATATGCTCCACCAAAAGTAAGAATATGCACCTATAAAGAAAACGTGAGATACATGTAACAGGAGATCAATACAGGAGACAAAGCAAGAAACTTCCCAGGATGACGGATGGTAAGAAGCGATCCCCAGTGAGATGTGCACACCTGGCCTGAAGGGCAAAAAGTCCAGACTGGTGTAGCTAGATGATTCTGGGAGAGATTTCTGTAAGAAAATGAAAGCCTTAGAATATCTGCATATCTTGAGAGAAGAATTAGACAATGGGAGAATTTGGGGTTGACTTAGTGACAACTCTACAGAAAAGTAAAGAAAAAGAAAAGCAAAAGTACAGCAAAAGACATTTGTTCCAATTAAACAAAGTTATGTAAGAAACAAAAGTAATCACAGTTAACCACTTGACTCAGCAGAGAGTATCATTTGCACAGTTACAGTAATGTAATTATTGAACAATGATCTAAACAAAGGGTAATTTAACTAAATTGGGAGCTAGATTTTGGAAATAGTGCATTTCTGTAGTGGGGTGAATTGTCTAATTTGTACAGAAAAAATCATGCTATAATTCTGAAAAATAAAAAAGCAAAACCAATCATGTTCTTGAGAGATAAATAGACAATCAGCCAAAAAGTCTGAAAGGGATGACTCTGAGATAGGAAATGGAACAGGAGGTAGGAAGTGTATTTTTCACAGAAGTACCCCCCTTAGAGCTAGCTGATCCTTTAAATCAGGTGCATGTGATAAAAGTAAAACTTTAAAAAAGTATGTACTATGGACCAGATATATCTGGAGATGACAGAGAACATTTTCACTACTATGTATAAAATGTTTGGCTGATAAGGAGGCCCATGCCAGAAGTCAGAGAAGATGAAGAGGGAGAAAGAGGAAAATAGGAAAGAGGGAGAGAGATTGAGAGAGGGACAGAGGTGGGGGGGGAGAGAGAGAGAGGGAGAGAGAGAGATAGAGACCTGTAGGTATTGTTAAACTTCTGGATCCATACTTGAAAGCCATTTCTCTCCTCTGACACCCCATTTACATAAGCCAAACCTCCCTTTTTACACAGACTAGTTACTTCACAAGAAAGTTTAACCACTACACCTGAGGATGTGTTCATTTACTAAGCACTTTCTATACGCTGCAGATTGCACAGCCTCTTTCTCTGGGTCAGGGCGGTAAGTCTTCATCACAATTCTAAGAAGGCACTATTACCAGCTCCACCCTCTTTGAAGAGACTGAGTCTCATGGAGGTTAAACAGCCTGCCCAACATCAAGGGTGATGTTTATGAAGGGCACAGCCAGGCTTTGATCCCAGTTCTGTGTGACTTTAGAGACCACAGTTCAAACAGTGTGCCACAGTCCCCACTCATGGACCTACAACATCGTTCATCTACTCAGCTCTGGAGGAGACAGCACTTATGACATTCAAATGCCCTGCCCCTGACCAACCAACACACACACACGCGTGCGCACATGCATGGCCACTTGAAGTTTAATCTTCTGTGTCTTTGAAGCACTATGTTAATGGGACTCTCTTGGTACCATTTCCCCAACCCATCACTTGACTATTCTTACATCCTTCATTTCCATCCCCAACCCCAGCTCATGACCTGATCCTTCCTCTAGAAATGACAGTGAGTTAGCTGGTTGTCTCTTGTTACCCTACTTTTCCAGGGCAGAGCAGCTCTCCACAATTTTAAGGCCCACATCCCCCTTTGCATCCTCAGAGATTTTGCAAGACAACTGTCTGAGACATATTTTGCACTCACCGTGACGGCGTCATTTGGATGCTTAACCATATAGTGCCTTAAATGGCTTAATGTTTCTCTTCTTTTCCAGTGTTTGCTTTGTCTCCTGGGAACTTCTTGGGAACTTCACATTTCTGAAGATATTGCTGAGTATATTGCTGGTGCTTTCTTTGTTTGTTGAATTAAATCCATATTACTTGGAAACAGTTCAGTATAGGAGATCCAGGGACAGTATCAAATCTGCAAAACCTGGAGTCCCTCAAGGTCTAATTCTCAGTTAGAACAGACTCCCCAGGGAGTCTGATGTCAACAGGCTTTCCAAAAGTCCTTGATAACTCAGGCCTATCCCAACTTCTCCGGGCCTTCCAGTTAGAAGATTTTAGACCAGATGCTCTTGACTAGACATCCATGAAATCCCAAGGAGATCCATAGATGGGCTTTGGAGCCCTTAACTCCTCTAAAATTATATGTTGCTAACTGTGCTTCTGTGTGTATGGACATTCATCTGGGAAAATAAAGCAAAGCTTTCATCACATTCTCAGATTTCCTGAGATCTCCCTCCCCTACAGATAAGAATTACTGGCTTAAACATAAATCTATAATAAGTCCAAATTATCTCACCACAGATGAGGTCAAATAGATGGTGGTTCTTCCTTCCTCTGCCATCTACCCCCATGGCACTCCTTTACTCATATGTTTGGAAGGCTGGACCTGTAAGAGTACAAAGACTTAACTGGTGAGTGAAGCTGATGGGATACTCCTGGTACAGGCTTGATACGGTAGATTAAATCTTTGTCCAGATATATCCACTCCCTCTTTTCTCTCTTTTCTATGGACAGAGTGTATGTCCCAACTCCTTGACTTTGTCATTGGCTCAGAAGACATAGTACAACAAAAACATGAAGAGCACTTCATGGTTGTGCTTGTCCTCCTGCACTTCTGTCCTTGCCCTAAGAAGAGCACACCCGTGTTGACCTGTGATCCTAGGAGGAAGATGAGAGACCCGTGTGGTAGAGCTAGCTCATAGCCTCTGGCCAGCAGTCAGCTGCAGACAAGTGAAAAAGCCTAGCTAAGGTTAGTAGAGGTGTCTAGCACCGTGAGCCTAGATCAGCCACCCCAGCCTGCAGAAATGTGAGCAATACTAAATAATTTATTGTTTTAAGTCAGTGCATTTTGGGGTGTTTTTGATACAGGAAACTAGCACAGTAGCTGTTCAGTAAACATTCATTAAAGGGAATAAATCACAAAAAAAGGCCTTGAATGCTGTGTAAAGGAATCAGGAGTCCTTCTCAAATATAGCCCTGTAATTGTTCCTGGCATACTGGCCTTCCCTCCCCAACTCAAAAGATCACCTGACAGTGCCACCTGGCCCCATGACTGGGGGTGGGGAACTCTCCTCCCACACTGACAGCTGGCCAAAGGGCAATCACCTCTCATATGTGCTAACCAAAATTATAGAGTAGGAAGCCTTTTAGATCAATTGTTCAACCCCGGCATATATCCACAGGAAAGACTTCTGCCTTCAAAAGCAACTAGCACAGCATAAATCAATCCCATCAAACAATGTTTCACTCAAGAGGTGTTCCGTCTACTGTTCACTGGATATCTATATTTTGGTCACCTGCTCTGTTCTAGGCCCAGGAGACACAAGAGTGAACAAGACAACTTCATCTCTTGTCTTCATTGAATTCTCAGCTAAAGTTCCATTAGCAGGATTTGTGTTTGCATTTCAAGCTTATTAAAAACAGAACCCAAGTATCAGATAGGCAGACTCTGGGAGAGGGCAGGGCTGGGGCTCAGGTCATGTAAACAGCTCTGACTTCTTTTTTTTTAAGATTTTATTTATTTATTTTAGAGAGAGAGAGGATGAGTTGGGTGGGGGAGTGCAGAGGGAGAGGGAGAGAGAAAATCTCAAGCAGACTCTGCGCTGAGCATGGAGCCTGATACAGGGCTCAATTTCACGACCCCGAGATCATGACCTGAGCCAAAATCAAGAATCAGATGCTTAACCGACTGAGCCACCCTGGGGCCCCAGAACAGCTCTGACTTCTGAGGCAGGGCCAAAGCTCCACCATCTCAGCTTCCTTTCCAAACTATCAGTCAAGGCCTGACTTCCTGTGAACCAGAAGCAGAGCCTTTGGCCGCTTAATTAAAGTCTAGGATCAAAATGTTTGAATCCACAACTTTATCACCAAACTAAATCCATCCTTATCTGTAAATGTCTAGGGCAAGACTCTTCTTTCAACTGGGTTCTGATTGTAGGGAGGGGATAGAATGCCAAGCACTGGCTACCTGAATATGGGTGGTGGCTTCTGGGCACGTAAAGGAATGAGAAATGGGACTGGAGTCAGGAGCTCTGCCTGGCACTGGCTCACGAGGGTTTTGCCTGCAACTGGACTGTCTCTTTTGGTGACCAAGCCTGTAGTCAGATGTCTGTGACGAATACCTACGGTGTAGTTAAAATATGTGAAGACCTATTGTCAACACCTAAAGGGCGGATTAGCACTGGACTCAGCCTTGGAATTTAATGTATTTCTCAGTGAAAGTTTACCTCTTACTTGTCACAAGGTAACTATCTTAGAGACACCCATGCCCTTCTCACAAATGTCCTCTTGACATCAGCATGAAAGCCACAGAGAGAGGGAACAAATTCTTTTTGACTTTTGCTTCTCCTTGGTCACCCCTAAAGTTGGGTGACACTTTCTGACTCATGCTTCAGAAGTTCAAGCACATCAAGTCAGGCAGATCTTGGACTGAAAAGATGAAAGAAGTCTTCTTTTTTATAAGTTCCAGAGCTTCCTGTTATAACACCCGGAAACTTCCCACAAGCACCAACTTTTTTACTCCTGGGTTTAGATCCTTGCTAAGCCTACAATGTGGAACTGTGTTCAAATGATGTTAAGGAGACACATAACCAGTTGGAAAAAGCTAGCAACTCAGTGTAATTTAGGGTTTGGGTATCTTTAAAAAAAATTCTACAATTGATTCCGTTGTTCACACCTTATGACACACATTAAGGCCTGCATCTTTTGGCATATATGAAAAAAATTAATTTAAGTTTACTGCTTCTTAATTCATATAACTGTTATACCCTCTGAAAGTATAATTAAAATGCAGAATGTGGCTGAGTGTATTTTCTGGTTTTATATTAGAGTAGGAGAAATAAAGCCTTGTGCAGGGCTTAGGTTAACTTATTGAAATAAATGATTGCTCCAATTCATGGTTGCTCCTAAAATGCTTCTGTAGTTTTCAATATATGCATGCAGGATAGGCCCAGTGCTTAAGATCCATGTTCTATGGAAATAAAAGGTAAAGGAAATCCAGAAGGTGATAGTGGAATGTAGAAAGCATAAGCAAATCTCCTTGTTTCTTTAGAGCCTGGTTTTGCCTCATTGACACTGTTGACATTTTGGGCTGATGATCCATGGCTGTTGGAAGCTGCCCTGAGCCTGGCAGGATATTTAGCAGGATCCTTGGCCTCTACTCAGTAGATACCAATAGCACCACCACCTTACCTGTGACCCCCAAAAATGTCTATAGGTACGACCAAAATTCCTGGGGGAAGGAAACTAGATCGCCCCCTGTTGAGAACCACCATTAAGAAATAAGTAAGCTCTAAGCTCTTTCTTTCTTCTTCTGGAGGCAGACATTTGGGGCAGGTATACATTTTACAATAAAGGCATCATAGTTTTAATTGGCAGCATATTTTTCTTTTTTGGTGATGCATGAAATAGTGGTATATCTTCTAACTGAGAGGGTCTTCGATTCAATGAAATACAGTTATTTTTAGAAACCATCAGAAACAGTATTTGAGATAAATGACATATTTTACATGTTGATTTAGATAATTAGCAATAAAATATGCTACTAGTTTTTTTTCCTCCCTCGCTGATTATTCCTTTACCACCTCTTTTCAGCTCTTCTTCCTCTCGTAAAACTTTGAATGTTCCGAGTGCCCAGGCTCCATCCTGGACACTCTTCTCATCTTTCTACACAACCTCCCTCAACAACCGTATAGAGTCCTGATGTTTGCCCTTGACTCCCCAGTTTGTCTCTCTTTCTCCTGCACTCCCCAGGTTGCCATATGGACATAGCCAACATGTCTGATGCAGCCCGCAATGAGCCTGCTGCCTGGCTTCACCATTGCCATTATTTACTCCCTAAAATCTTTGACATACAGTAGCCAGAGTGATCGGTAACAATATCTAATGATGTAAATTGGATACTGAAATGTCTTCCATTGCACTGAGAATACAGTCCAAGCTCTTGTCCCTAGCCTAAAAGCCCTACTCAGCAGGTGCTGGACTCCCAAGGGGGCTGGAGGTGAAGAGGTGTGGACTTCCTTTGTCACAATGACTTACAAGTGCACTTAGTGCTCAAAACCTGGATGCAGTCCGGCACAGTGAAGATCCGACCTGGCCAAAGTGCCAACTGTGTCTCACCATGAGGAAAGATGCACATGATCTGGACTCAGCCCACCTCCCAGACTCATTTACCCTCTCCTCCCAAACATACCAGCCTTCTCTCTCTCTCCCTTGAACCTGGAACGTCGTTGTCTACCTGGTATATAATCCCCTCTGAGTCTGCATGCTTGGCTCCACCTGCATTAGACTTGGTCTAAATATCACTTCTGCAGTGAGGCCTTCCCTGAGCCCCCACCAAAGCACCAGGGAAGCCTCTCCCACATCCCCACAGCCATCTGATGCCTTTGTTTCTTTTGTTTGCTTTTGCTACCCTGCCCTAATCCCACCAGCGATGGGGAGTTTACTATCGTGTTCACTGCTTCATTATCCCCACAAAGAACAGTAAGGACTCGATAATCATTTGATGAATGAATGAACAAATGAATGAATGAAGAAATAACGAAAATGAGCCACTAAACTGCAAATGGACAATGGCAAAAGAGATGCCTGGCTGGCTCAGTCAGTAGAGCATCTGACTCTTGATCCCAAGGTCTTGCGTTCAAGCCCCATGTTGGGTGTGGAGCCTACTTAAAAAAAAGAAAAAAGAAAAAAGTAAGGGATATGACAAAGTCTTGTTTTACAAGGAAAATAACCTGTTCAGTTTTATTCTGGAAAAGAATGTGTTTACTCAACAAATACTTTATGAGCTCCTTCCCCCTCGGGCCACATCTTGTCCTCATCAATCACAGGGTGGGCTGTGGGGGAAACGGGAACAATACGTGCACCAGGGGTTGTCTTCTTCCCGCTTTTCCTGCCTGCTGTGCCACCAGTCACCCATCCCCACACTCCCTTCCAGCCTGGGGGTGGGAATGGGGTGGCAGACAGACGCAAGATCGCCGGCCCTGACTGTCAGTGGGGAAAACCTGGATGATAACAGTGTGCGTCAATGTGCGACAGACCCAGTCCCCCATCACCTTTGCAGGAGAAAGGAAGGCGTGACGCTGGAGCTGCACCAAGGACACCAAGAGTGCCTGGGTTCCTACCTTGGGAATTAACAACAGCTGCCCACGGGTCTTGAGAGGTGATCGAGGGTACCCATGAGGATGGTCCTGGCACAGCTGACCAGACGTCACGGTGCAGGGTGTCGTGGCCAAGTGGCGCCAAGAGAGGTTGATCGATTAAGGGTAACCCTGGGCGTGATGAAGAGGAAGGCAGCACGAACTGCAAGAGCAGAAGTGAGGAGGAGGCAGAGGAGGAAGGACAGGAGAAAGGTCACAGGAAGAAACTGGTGCCGCCTTGTCCAGTGGCTGTGGCAACCCCGGAGAAGCCAAGTGGAGATGAAAGTCTAGAAGCTGAGGAGGGACGGCCAGGATAATCGTGGGCCATCTCTTCCTTCCAACTCTCTCTCTTTCCCACCTCCCCCTCCCAGAGGAGACCAGACTAAGGTAATCTCCAGGAACGAGAACAATGTGTCTCAGGTGCATTCACATGCACCACCTCATTGCCACCCTCTGCACCATCCCTATTAACAGGTGGGGACACAGAGACACCATATGGGCTCTGGGGTGGACATCCTGGGTCCCTCTCATGATGCTCTAGCCGGGGTGTGATGCCCACACAGTGGTAACCAAGGGAGACTAGAGTCTGCAAAGAGATGACCGCCAGCTCTGGGACCCAGCCTTGACTCTTTTTCCCGCTCCCCTCCTTCACCTGGCAGAGGTTACTTCCCAGACAATCTCTCCCGAGTATCATCAAGAAGAAAGCAGATGCAAGGAAGAAGAACAGCCTTTGCCCAGCCATCGAGGTCCCACCGTCCCCCATGGTGGGACTGGGGCAGGGACTCACATCCCCTACAGAACTTTGCCTGGGCTCCCCAGGGAGGGCTTAAAGGGGGGAAAAAATCCTCAGACCCTCCAGGTTCTGAGGGGGGAAACTGCTAGATTTGCCGAGTGTAGGCTTTTCCCTATAGGCAGCCCTCCAGGACGCAGGCATTCCTATAAACCTTATCTCTCTGATGAACCCACTGAATATGTTCTTAATCTTGACCTCTCTCTACATCTTTTCCCCTATAAGGTTCAGACCTCTCATCCATGGATTCACCATTTAGTTTTTATGAACACCATAGTTGTTTTCCACCTATGTACCCATTTAAAGTTTACAGTCTTTTATTAGGGTTGTATTCATGGACAAATAAATGCAAGGCACTTGAAAGTTTATCTACTGGAAGCTTCCACCTTGGCCTACAAAATGATCCTGATCTCCCAGCTAAACTAATTTCATATCATTATCTCTAAAAGAGGGAGCCTTTTGAACGGCAGATGCCTAAACAGGGTAAAGAGAAATTTCTAACTAACCAAAATGCTTGTTGTTTCATGGATTGTTTTACCATTAAAAAATATTTTATTTAGAAATCTGAAGCTATCAATGAATATTAAGTATGCTTCAATTTTCTGCAAAAAGGAATATTAACCTGATTATAAATATGAAATCCACACTACATACAGTTTGAGTTTGGGGTGGGGGGCTTACAGCCCACGCACCCCTGCTGTGGTGTCACCACCTTGCCTGTTTAGGCTAGTTATTTAAATATGGTTCGTGAGCATTTCAAAGGCATCCAACTAATATTCTCGCCATACAATCAGTCACAGATAGTACAATTCTCTCCTGAACTAATGAAAGTTTCTGAGCCCACTGAAAGCATCTCACCTGCTCTATGTGTCATTTCTCCTTATCTTGTCAGATGTTTAGTGGAGAAATGTTTGTAATCGGGGTCAGATGCTGGCCAGAAGGAAAAATTTAATACCTGGGAAGTGTGGGTGTGTGGGAGGAAGGAAGGCAGACCAGGAAGGTTTAGGCAAGGAGCTACTTCATCAGAAAAATCTAATCAAGCTGGACAGCAAAGCCCTAGCACACGACCTCCCAAACGAGGCCAGGAGAAGCACCCCAGCTCTGGGTGTGCCAGGAGACTTACGTGCCTGGCATGGGGGGCTCTTCGTCTTTATCCCCTGCCCCTTCCTTCTGCAGGCTGAGGATCTGCCACTGTGATGATGTGCACATTCACGTTTCCAAAAGTTCTGTGAAGGATGTCATCCTTAGGACAACTTTTTAGATATAGGAAAACTCAGTTTTATGTTACAGATGGGGCAGCCGAGCCACAGAGAGGTGGGTGAGTGATAACCCCTGCCTCCTATTTTCTCTATCTGGTGCTTTCTGTGCCTTCAGGATCCATACCCAGACTCGTAGGGCAGGGGAGGGTCTGGAAATGTGTTAAATTTGCCATTTAAACGTAACTCGGCTGCTCCGTAAGGATCTCCTTCTGTCTAAAGGGCCACCTTCAGATCAGCGGGAGCATTGGGGTGAGGACTTCGTGTCTGGGATTTCTCTTGCTGCCTCCTGCCCCATCCCAGAGACATCTGGGTAAGGTGGGAACAGCCTTGTGGCAGCTGTTAGGGAAGGGACTCCTGTAGACACCTGAGCCTACAATGGCTCTCTGCTCTCCAGGTCTTCCCCTGGAGCAGCAGAAACTTCTAGATCTCTCCCTCTCCACCCGATGGCTTATGGAGCCCTGGAGGAATTATCTCTCTTTCTGGCTTGGAAAACACAGCAGCACTCACCTTCTGTGCCCCCATGGTCATCCACAACAAAGTCCTTCCAGAGACTAAGCAGAGAGGTTGGACCTCTCTGCCTCTGTTTCCCACTATCTACCAGAGGTCTCGCGAATGACCCGTCTACACCCAGTCCTCCTTGTGGACAGAATGAAGAGAGGGCTGACAGCTTACTCTTGCCTCCTTCCTTTCTTGAGGGAACAGGAAAGGTTTTCTTTTACCGCCACTTTCTGGGTTGCAAGGAACCCCCTAAACGCTACCATGCTCCTTCTTCAGTTGGCACGCGCGCTCCCCTTTCCCAGCAGAACGGCACAAAGGAAGCAGGATTGATAGGTTGTACAGGTGATCCTTCGGTTTCCCTTATTTAACATTCTCAAAATAAATGCCAGTTGTGCTAGGTTAGAAAGACTAGGGAATGCGCTCTAACTGGGGCGCTTGTGACATTTTCTGTGCATGGGAAGAATCGATGAGCGAGGCAAGGGGCCCTGAAATGGGGTCACGTTGCCCAAGTTCTTGAAAGCTTGCTTCCGTGGCCAGCACACATAGTTCAGGTGCAAAGAACACATGAGGAAGTATTAAGACTCCTTGCTGTGGGTAATGATTCATTCTGAATCGCAAACAAAGATGTGTGAGCAATTCATTCATTCTGAATTCTTGATCTTCATCTTGATCAAGTTGGCCTCAAGGATGGGAAGGTTAAAAGAAACCTCCTGGGGAGACGGACCACGAGAGACGATGGACTCTGAGAAACACACGGAGGGTTCTAGAGGGGAGGGGGTGGGGGATGGGTTAGCCTGGTGATGGGTATTACAGAGGGCACGTTCTGCACGGAGCACTGGGTGTTATGCACACACAATGAATCATGGAACACTACATCGAAAACTAATGATGTATGGTGATTAACATAACAATAAAAAATTAAAAAAAAAAAAGAAACCTCCTGATGGTTACAGAGGATTTGATTTAGAACTGTTGAGCCTTGCAGGACTTTTTGGGAGTTTCTGCTAGCTTCTTGGAGCTGCTTGCCCTTCCTGACTGCTAGGCTGCCCAGAAGAGTCATCGGACCTACAGTCCTTTTAATATTTGCCTATTGTCTTCTTTTAAATTTCTGGGTGAATCCTCGAGAACAGGCAGGGTGGAGAAAGGGCGGACTACATTTTGGGGATTTCTAACTAGGACACTGAGCGCTAGAGGTGAGCCAGGTGGGCCCTGCTGCGGTCCCTGGCCCCCGGGCCAGCCCCCACTGGGCAGCGGGAGCTGGGAGGACCTTCCTACAGTCGACTTCAACCCCAGACATGAATAGCACAAATAATCTGGTTTTGAAAGCTTTATGAGGACTTACGAATTCTACTTCTTTGGGAATTATTGTCCTTATTTTCAATAAAAGCCTATTAAAGACTTGCCTGATTCAGCCTAGAGCAACAACGCTTCTCCATGGCGAACCGTTCATTTCCTTTACATTCATATATGACACTGGTGGAAGGAGGGGGGGGGCTTGCAGGCAGACAATCATGCAATGTTTTGAATGTGACATACCAGACCTCTTCTTGGCAGCCGTTGGAGAAGCTGAAGGTCTGTCTCTGTCTGCCAACATGGATCACCATTCACAATCTGCTCGCAGAGATTCTAAAGGAAGTTCCTACTTGAGAAAGATGTCAGCATTATGAAAAAGACACCTGTCAAAGATGAAACCTCATTTCACTTTAGAATAAAGAGCTCCTTTGGATTCTCAGCTGAGCATATGATAAACATGTAATTTCTCCTAGCGGCCGCAAGAACGAATTCCCAGTACTACTGTGAGTTTCGGGAAGTTACAGGAATGGGAAGAACTTTCTTAACTTTCAGCTCGAATGGCTACTACCACCTTTCTCTGAATACCTACTGTGCGTCAGGTCTGTGCCAGGCAGGAAGCAAGCGTCGTTGTCCCCACAACCCCGGCGTGGTCACGGTGCCGCACCTGTGGCCCTGCCCCCTTGGGGTTCTATGGTTGTAAGACACCGACGAGGGTCGGCTCAGGCTAATTCAGAGCCAGAGGGAGGCACATGGAATTCAAGGAGGAGCTGAACAGGGTGCCTGGGGTGGGGACCAGGCAGACCCAGTGTCCAGCTAGCAGGAACTCATGGTCGGCAACAGGATGTGGGAGACCACTTGATGACACTGCCCTGGGGGAAGTCTCCTACAAGAGAAAGTTGGATTGACCTGTCTGGGTGAGAAGACCTCCCTCCACTGGATTCAGCGTATGGGAGAACTGGTGCACCAGAACCATCTGGAAAGGGAGCAGGGCCCTTCCCCGGAGGTGGAGCTCTGGAATGTCTGGCCCCCGGAGGCACAGAGACAGACTCAGGGGAGAGCAAGTTCCTGGATGGGCAGTAGCAGGACATAGGGCCATGAGAACAGAGTCTGGATGGATCCCTGTCCTCCCACATTCTAGCTCTGTGACGTTAGACAAGTGGCCTAAATTCTCTGTGCCTCCGTTTCCTCCTCTGTACTATGGAGCTAACAATAAATCCCAGTAACTGCCTCACAGACTTGGGGTGAGATGTGTTCACGCACCGCGAGGTTAGCACAGGGCCTGGCGCTGCTGCATGGAGTTTGGTGTTGTTCTCACGATCTTGCCCGAGATCCAGGCCCCAGTACATATTTGCAGAGCCCAGAGCAAAGTGAAAATACGGGGCTCCTTGTTCAAAAAGTGGCAGGAGTTTCTAGGCAGCAGCAGGAGACCAGTGCAGACGGCGCGGGCCCTCCTGAGCCCCGGGCCCCAGGGGCGGCACAGATGCGCCTGCGTGGAGCAGCCCCGCCCGCCCTCCCCGCTGGCCCGCTCTGGCGCTCCAACACGGCGCCGTCGGCCCGGCTCGCCTCTCGGGACGCTTCATCTTCTCATTCTTAAGATCTGCCTCGAGGAAATAGCTGGGTTCTCTTAGACGCTCAGGAATTAGGCGAAATCAGAGAGGCAGAGCATGAAGCTGACATCTTCCCACTCTTTGGAAGTGAGCAGGCCAATCCGAACAACCGAGACTAGACAGTGGCGGGGGTCTAGGAATCAGAATCAGCCGCCTCGAAATCTCTTAGGCCTGTGGTTCTGGGGAGAAAGCTATTGTGGCAGAGTCAGACCTCAGTGATGGAAAGAAGGCCAGGTGCAAAGAAGAAAGGGCAGAAGGAGCTCAGCACCACGCCATCTCTGGGTGACATGCCTTATTAAGAAGTGACTGGCAGGGGGGAGCTGCCGGTGAGACCGTAAATGTCAGCAGGAACCTGGGAGCCCATGCCCATCATCCCCATCGTCATCCGCAAGAGCTCCCTCCCAGAGAAAGCAGCTGGCCTGTGTGAGGAGCCTTGTCGGGGTCTGAGCCCCTGGCCCGATTTCCACGCGGGTGCAGACTCTTGGAGGATATTAGACACTCAGGGGAGAGAGTGCTTCACACCTCAGGCCCCTTTGCCCCTGTTTTGCCGGCATCGTCCTCTTGACCTCAGATGGCCTGGCCACGTTTCGTCTGCCTTAGTGAGTTGGGACAACGCGTTGGAAGGCAGGGGAGAACCTATGCATTTCTTTCCCTCTCCCACATCCCTAAATCCACCGTTTTTCAAGAAAGAAAAATCAAAGCGGCTCCCTTCTGAAGTTAAGTTCTGGTTCTCTTTGGTTAAGCTCCCTGGTGTCCACAGCACCCCCTTTTTCCTGCTGTCTTCCCTGATCCCCACCTGACATCTGGGGGCTTCTCTTTCAACTGCGAACAAGGAGTCAGTTCTCTGCTCAGCAGCTCTCCTGTTCCACTTTGCTGATTCTGCACGCCAAAGCTTCCAACGAGCTTTTGATGGCCAGCACCCCAGGAGCAAAGAGTTAAGTGCCAGGAACTGTCCCTGCACAAGGGTGCAAATCTGACTGTCCTGTCCCCATTTGGGCAACACCGGGACATCACTTAAGAGAATCAGTCTGAAGCAGGACCACATTACGCCTTTCTGGGGCCCAAGGCTCTTCTGCCTTCCTAGACCCCTTCCTCCAAAAGGAAATATAATGATTCCTTTTAAAGAAATAGTAAAAGTTATATTTTATGACTGCATTTGTATATAGACAAATAGAGTCCAGACTGACTCACATCCTTCTGATTTTAAAAGAAAACGTTTTTGTGAGCCTTGAACATATGGTGGGCCCCAGCCACTGCCCTTGCTGGGCCTCTTGGATAAACTGCCCAGTCGTAGTTGACTCCATGGCAGGGAGGGCCTTGGCCAGCAAGGGTGTGAGTGCTCACACCCTTGCTGGCCTTCCTCTTTTCCCTGGCACTGCTTCCTACAGCCGACTGGTCTCTGTGGGAGCCATCCCAGCCCACACTCCCTGCCCCTGCCCGAGATGTCCCAAGTGCATGTCCCATATTGCTCATCCACATGTGGGTCTATCTTCCCATCAGTTTGAGAACTCTGTGAGACCAAAAGCCACTGCTTATCCAACAACGCATCCCAATACCTACCTGAACCCATTAATAAAGGACACATAACAAACACTGAATGCTTGTCAATTTCATCCATTCATTCATTCCCAAATAACCCTTTGTGATAAATCAAAGTCTGCAGGCATGTTTTTAACCCAAGAGCAATTATTTGGAAAAAACCTAAGCCTTAATTCCAAGTTTCGGAGGGTAAGAAAAATTATTCCTTTGCACTTCCTTGCTGTTCTCAACCATTTCGCCTTGGATGGTGATGACTTTCAAAGGAGGAAAAAGTCATTCAGAACCAGGGCTGTGAATTCAGTAGGGGATCAAACCAAGCACTACTAGTAGGGTTAAAAAAAAAAAATGAAGCACGGCTGGGGAAGCCACAAGAATGATTTTCTGGAGTTTCAAATAATGTGGCTCTGAACACCAGATCAAACAATTGTTTGAGCAATCCCAGAAGCACTGGAAAACATGAGTAGACTCACAAAGTGATGATTTTGAGAAGGGACGGCACGCTCTTGAACGCATCCATTTAGGGTTATATTAAAAATCACACTCTCATCCCATTGTAATCATGCTTCATTACAGCTCTGAAATGTGGCATGTGTTGATGATCTGCTAGTTCTTTAAAAATGTGACGTACTTTTCAGAGTAAACTAAATCAACAAAATTGCAGTTTATTCAAACAGAGCGGCAATCACCAATAAGGACCTGAGACCTCTCTGACTTCTTATTTCCGTGGTAAAGTGGAAATCTGATCACACGCACACACACAAACACGCACACACACTTCATAAGGCTTCATTATCACAAAGCACCGGTGCTTGGCAGGCAGGAGGTTCTTCCGTTAATATGGCACGCAGGCCATTTTTGATCCCGCAGTGACTAAGTCTTCATTCCAGTTTGGCAAATGATTACAACTAAGAATTTCTGCTCTTTCCTCCATTATAGCTACTTGACATTCTAAAGCCTTAATTCCACGTCGGAGTGCTGATTTGTGTTGTCGCATAACTGCTGTGTTACTTTCTTCTTTGGGTAACACTTCTCCGCTCGCAGGACCACATTCTCCAAGGATCGTCCTGAGGTGTAAGGTGCACGCAGTTGGGCTCCTGAAATGTGGCCCTCCTGGTGGTTCTGCCCCCCATTGGCTCCCCACTCTAGAAAGCCTGGCTGCCTGGGAATACCGTGGCTCCTATACCAACTCCCTCTCCCCCAAACATCAGCAACTTGCAAGAGGAAGCAGCCTCCACAGAAAGATGCAAAGCACCTTCTCGGGCATCCTATTTGGCTTTTTTCCTGCCCATGCTGATTCTCCTGCAGCCATTTCATCTGCCACAGTTGAACAAAGAGAAAATACTGAGAGGGTTTGGCTTCTCAGGGGGCCCTGTGCCTGGTGGGGAAGCCAGCTGTTGGCTGGGCCTCCTCTGTTCTACCCAGAGGACATGTGAGCATCGGCGCTCTGTTGCTCACTTGGTGGGATAGCGTCTCTCGCTCCCCAATTCTGGTTTGTGCGTTCAGTGTCTTTCCTCTCTCCCTGAGGAATGTTCTGCACCACCAACCAGTGTTTTTAAGCATTTGCCTTGCGCTGCAGAGTAGGAAAGAGGTGGGACAGGCACAGAGAGAGATGCCGGGGGCCTCGAGCACATGAGGCAAGCAGATCGAAGGAAGGAGGCTTTGGAGAAATGTCCCCACGCACCATACAGTGCCATCCACGGGAGTGAAGAGTACAAGCAAGGAATCTGGGTGAGTTCGAAATCACTTTCTGGTGGTTGAGCTGATGTTTGATCCTCTGAAATCAGGCTCTGGGGATTGCAGCTTCAAGAGTGCACCTCATTTCCATGCCTAGTTGTCTTTGCCTCCTTGGGTCCTAACCCCAAGACCTGCTGAACCCGGATTCTCCCAAATCTCTGCACCTGTCTTGGCCTCATTTTCTTCCTTTGACCCTGCCACACTTTACATACCCATCACCTTCCATCTGGACAGAAGGAGCTCCTGCTACACTCGACCTTCCTTGATGTACCTGCTCCATACCTGCCAAGATGATCTTCCAAAGTCACTGGTGTGAGCCACTCACTTCCACATTTTAAGACTGCTGGCTCCTCACTGGCCAGAGGGTCATGTAAAAAATCCTTGCCATGGCCAATAGGTTCCTTCACCCTGGGCTCACCAGGCTTTCCAGCCTCATCCCGTGGCCCTCCTGCACACCCTCACCCCCTTCCCAGCTGCCCCTTTGCCCAGGTGGCCTAGTGCCATCCTGTCCAACAGGCTTTTACTGGAAATTGCAGCTTTGTCTTGGTTTCGAAGACCCCATGTTGTCCAAATTGCCCTCTCTCTATTTCTCTGTCACCTCTGCTGACTCCACATGCCCGCACGTCCTCAGGATGTGAGTGTTCCTCTGGCTGCAGCCCGGTCTTTCTTTATTCCACCTATAGTTTCTCCCTAGGGGATCACGCACTTTCCCATAGGTGGACCTGTGACCCACGTACTGATGGCCTCTAAAGTGCATCAAAAGCCCAAGCTCCCTTCTGAGTTACAGGCTCATATTTCAAACTACCTATCTGGCATGTTTACAAGAACATGTCTGGGACATCTTAATTTAATGTGTTCAAAACTGAACTTTAGCTTTCTTCCCACTCTGTGGTCCCTCTCTTTCATTCTCTTTCCCGTAAATAAACCACCTAGTTGTTCATGCTTAAAATCTGAGAATTATTCTCGTCCCCCCAATTCAATTCATCAACAAGTCCTGGTCATTGAACTCCAAGATATAGCTGACCATTGTCTCTGCTGACGGTGCTGGAGTCCAAGCCCCACCACTGCTCAGCTGGATCCCTGTAACGTGCTCTGACCTGGAACGTCTGTAGTGTTCAGTAGGATACTGTCCCAGCCTCTGTGTACTCCTCACAAACCCTCCGTCCTTCCCACCCCTGAGCTTTTATACATACAGTTCTCTCTCCCAGAAACAGTTTTGCTTCTCTCTCCAGAGGTCTGGTTCCTCCCATCATTTAGAGAAGCATAAATACCATTTCTTTGAAAATGCCTTCCCTGAATTCCCCATATGAAGTGCTCTCAGTCCCCCTCTGATTCCTTTCATAGCTCTTACAGCAGTTTGTAATGGTTTTTCATTGACATGAGTTTCATCGGACTGCCCCCACATAACTCACAAGTCCAGGGTGACAGAAATTATATCCTCTTTATATGCCTGGTATCCCCAAAACAAATCAAAATAACACTCAATGAACATCTGTTAAGCAAATGCATTTGGATACCACTCACATTTATAAAATGATGTGTATATTCATCAGCTTAGTTTAGGCTGCAGTAACAAATAGACCCAAATATGTACCTTGGATCAGATGCGACAGTTCTTGCTCATGCAATCACCCATAGGGTGATTGGTCAGCAGGTAGCTCTCCTCCATGTGGTGATGAAGAGGCCAATCCCGTTCCATCCCAGAACTCCAAAATCCTCTAGAGCCTTGTCATTGTATTCAGCTGACAGAAGAGGAAAAGGGCACAGAGGAGCTCTATCACCACTTGGAAGTCGGGGTCCTGAACTGGCACTCATCATGCACTCCCTAGAACCCGTCAGGAGGCTGCATGTGGGCTGGGAGAGGAGCCTAGGAGAGGAAGTGGGTTTGCATAAAGAATAGCCATCTCTGCCCCAAGATGAATTGTAGGTTCAGAGAATTTTACCTTGAGAGATGATGTCTGTGCTCGAAGAAACCATGGTCAATGTTTGGTACACCTCAGAACCAGCCAGAAGGGCTTGGGGCAGTGCTTCTTTAAAGCTGGCCCTTTGACTATCTATTGTCAGGAAATTCCTCTCTCTCATTGTCCCTTAAAAAGAAAGTCTGTGGTTGAAACGGTTAATGAGTAGCATAAATTTTAAAGTTCTTCCTTGCTCCTAAATGCTCAAGCTCTGCTTGCTATTGCTTCCCCTTATTTTTATACTCATATAACCATTTCCAGTTGGAATTTTAAATATAGGTAATTGAAACCATGTCTTGTAGCTGGGAAATAAGTGGAAGGCTGTCCACTGTTGGCAAAGAAGGTAGGTACTATTTACCTCTCCATTGAATCTGCCTCCTTTAATTTGGGTTGCAGATGGTACCATCTGGTTCCAAAGTCCACTTATCTATAGTTGACCAAGAGGGTAATAACCTTCCTGGGCAGGATTCAGTCCACCCCACACTCTGCCCAGCCACCATCCTCTCTGGCCCATCTGCGAGAAAGGTGGAGGAGAGACGGCTGGGATCCCAGGCCAGCTCAGCCAGGACAGCCCCGAGTTCCCCCCTGGAAAGAGGATGTTTCCTGCTCCTGATAAAATCCACAAGTTCGGGGGGCGGGGGGGAAGAGGCTGAGAGAGCACCCTGAACCTGGTGTAAGCTTGAAGATATTTCTGTTGCCTGGGAAACAACTCCCTTTGCGTTCTGGGATCGGCAAAGACATATTCTATACATTTTCCTCTCAATGATATTCTCATCTTGCCGATGTGCAGCATATTGAGAAAACCCTGACATTTGATAAAACTTGGATGGCAAACTACTAAATCTGATTAACCCTTTTTAGAGTTAACTGTCACTTCCTGACACCCACAGCAGTGCTAAAAGCTTTAGGCATGAGTACAACTCATTTCGAGAGCTAATATAACATCTTGGTTATAGACCTGCCTCCCTCACTTTCCAACTTGTATTGGGTGGGGGGTGGGTGGCAGGGAATCGGGTTTTAAACCATCTGGTATATTCTCAGTAAACCAGAAAGAACTCTATGAGATAAGACAGCTGGTTAGTAGTCACTCCAAAGAAAGGTTGGGGGGAATTAAACTCCATCAATTCATTTAGCTGAGTCATCCGTGAATGATGGTTAAATATGGAAGGATCATTAAGAAGAGAATTTCCTCATTGAAATTTGTATGATAGTCGATTCATTCTTAACCACAACATGGTTAAGAAGTTGGGATCATTATTTCAGCTAAATCCAGAATCACAATTGCCATTTTATCAGCATCCCGTTCCACATACTCAATTTGAAAGTATGTAATAAAAAACTCTATTAGTATGTACATAAATTTTCAGCGGTTGTTTCCCCAAATTGCTAACTACCAGTGCCTCTGCCCGATTTAGAGATGTTATCCTAGAAAATTAACCTGTTCACAGCTACTTCAGTGACAGAATTAGATAACGGCTATTCGTGCATGTCTTAAACCCTAAGAGGAGAGGCTTCTAACTTGTGGAGGGCAGAATAAAAGGAGCCCAAGTAGGACTGGGAACAATCAGCAGGAAGACATAAGCAACAGGGATCAAGGCAGGTTCACTTACGTGCCTGGGGCTCTCTGCAGGGAAGGGAGGAGAGACATCAGATGAGGCTGCTCTCGTCGGGGCTTAATAACATGGAGTAAGAAATTCTGGCTCTATTTAAGTGAGTATTTCAATATTCTGAGAGCGATAAAACAACATTTGTCTAGAAAAACCCCACTATATGCCAAGCACTATGCCTGGTGCTGGAGACTCAAAGAAGTCTGCGTCCTAATTTCTGTCCTCAAAAGGTTTATAATATAGCTGGAGAGAGGCACACACTAAGAAAATGGGTGGTTCGCACTGCATGGAAACGCCAGCAGGATGGCATAGGAATGGCAAATTCACAATGCCACTACTCCCACCTTTGGTGCCCCCAGCAGGCATCACTAATCGATCACAGTGCTCTTTTTGTCTGAACCGAGATGGAGCCTCAGAATTTTTCCCAGCATGGACCTCTAGGCAACCATTGATCAGTTGCAGTGGCCACGTACAAGGACACCCATGTGCCCTCCCTGGTAAAGACGGTCTAGGCTGGGGAGAAGGAGGTGCCTCCATGGATGGGTTCATATCTGCTGATATTGCAAAGGCCAGCTTGCCCACCTTTTCAGAGATGAGCCAGAAATTACAGAGAACAGTTGAAGTCCTTAGGAACAACATACCTGAGTATGGAAGAGTTACCACAACTCCTCTGAATAAGCTCAGATTCCCTGACATTAGGCTGGGGAGGTCTGAGGTGTGGTTCCCGCTTGGCGAGAGATGAAGCCACCTGTTCTGAGCCATTTAGTAGGGGATAGATGGGCAGAGAGTATAGTCTTGCCTGGAAGGGGAATTTTCATTGCCGTGTCAAGCATCCCGGTCCTACCACGTGGCTGAGATAAAGCATGTTTGGGACAGAAACATGACCTGCAAGGTAAGGCTGACACAGGAGTGTTTGACCTTGAAAAACAGGCAACATCGCAGGAGTAATTTACTGTTATTCATATATTGCAGAGACCAGAGGCCAAGAATTGTCAGAGTGAAAAGATAATGGGTCCTTGAGATGGACAGATGGTTATCCTCAGAGCAGAGCTTGAAGAAAGGAAACAATTTATTCATTTATTCGTTCAACAAATATCTTCTGCATGTCGGCCATAGGCAGACCACAATAGCAAGCAAAATAGATTGGGGTTCACTCGTGGGGTTTATGGCGCACTCAAGAGAAACGGCATTCTCCATCCAACCCCACCAATGGTGACAGACCACTGGGCAATATCTTGGTATATTACTGTACTAGTTTCCTATTTCTGCTGTAACAAATCACCACAAAAGTAGTGGTTTAAGACAATTCAAATTTATTAACTTAAAGTTCAGGAGGCCTCAAGTCCAAATTTTAGCCACGAGTCTGGGCTAAAATTAAGGCGTCAGGAGAATGATAAAGAAGGGAATCCTGCCATTTGCCACGATATGGACGGACCCTGGCGGCCTTATGCTAAGTGCAATTAAGTCAGAGAAAGACAAATACTGCATGATATTGCTTTTATGTGGAATCTACAAAAGCCAAACTCATAGAGACAGAGAGTAGAACAGTACCAAGGTGGGGGCAGGAGGGAGATATCGTTTAAGGGTACAAATTTGCCACTAGTAGATAAATAAGTCCTGGACAGCAAATGCACAGCATAGTGATTATAGTCAACAATACTGTATTATAAACCTGAAAGCTCTTCATTGTTATCGCCACAAAAAAAGAATGTGATGTGATAGAGGTGTTAGCTAACACTATAGTGGTAATTATATTGCAGTAAATAAATATATCAGATCAACACATTGTGTGTCTTAAACTTATACAATGCTATATGTCAATTATGTCTCAATAAAAACAAATGCATAAAGAATAGATTAAAACACACTTAATTTTTTTTAAAGGGCTGTTCTCCTTCTGGAAAACGGAGAGGATCTATTTCCTTGCTTTTCCCAGCTTCCAAAGGCACCTGAATTCCTTAGATCCTGGCTCTTTCTTCCACCCTCAATGCTCATCACTCCCAACTACTGTTTCTCTTGTCACATCTTTTCCTCCCTCTGACCCTCCTGTCTCTCCTTTACAAGGACTCTTTGTGATTACATTGGGCCCACCCAGATAGACGAAGATAATCTTCCCATCTCAAGATACCTAGCTTAATCACATCTGCCAAGTCCTTTTTGCCATCTAGGGTGACATCCCTATTACAGCAAGAAGGATGTGCTCCTCTTCAGGGTGCCACTATTCAGCTTACAGTAATCATTACCCATTTTTCCTTTGAATTCCTTTTACTCCTTTCCTAACATTCCAGCAGCAAGAAGGCCTTTCTCTATGAACTCCCTTCCCTGACCCAGAATAGCCATGAGGTGATGATCTCAAAAGCTATGGTGTTCCATTGCAAGGGCCAGGCTCCTGGGAAAGAAAAGCTGATTTGAATTCTAAAAACCTCCATTTGGAAAATCAAAGCTGAAGTCTGAAGGATGAGGACCAAAAGTTAATCCATATAAAATAGATTAGAATAAAAACTCACTGGTTTCTATCCGAAAGGGGAGAAAGCTTTGGCCAACTGGTTACAAGAGAGAGATCAGAGGCAACTGGTGTGAATTTAGGAATGATGGGTCTCTAAGATGTCTGCAGACCTGACTCACTGCTAAGATCAAAACTCCAGAAGAAGGGTGAGCAGTGTGACCCTTGGGTCTCCAGGGTACCGTGGAGCTGCCCTCAGTCTCCCGCCGGCTCAGGGCAACCAGCTGTGCCTGTGGGCTCTCCCAGCTCGCCTGTCCTCCCGGGGTTCTGCAGTTCTGTGCACCCCTCGGTGGGGCGGGAAGACACCTGAGACATTCTTGTTTCCCTACAGATGGGAGGGAGCAGAAGGCCCTGAAAAGGAACTAATGGGCCCCAAGTTTAGGGACAAGAGGAGTGTGAAGATTCAAGAGCAGCCACTGATGCACAAGGAATGGACCAGAGCAAGGATGAAGGCTGCCCAGGCCCCAGGTGCCACCTCTGGTTCCAAGTGACACAGAAGCTCCTCCACCCTGATGGCATTTGGGCTGCAAGCCGAGAGACTGGGGCATGGAGGAGGAAGGAGAGGACCCTGAGCTGCTTAAGCATCAGCCTCGCTTTGACCATATTTCAAGCAAGAGGCAACCGGGCACCTTTACTGAGACTAAGGGGAAAGGAGGGAGGCAGGTGGTTTGGTTACAGAAAACACCTAAACAACAGGTGGTAAAGCCACAATTCTTGCAAACTGTGCTGAGTGTTCAGGGGAGATCTTGGTCTACATAGGCCAACAGAGGGTCCCGCGAGAGAAGGGCTATGGGGTCTTCCCTGTGGTCTTGTGATCATGGTTCTTCACATAGTTCTGAAGAGAGCAGCTGGCTAGGACCACATGGGGGTGCCCGGGAGGGGGGCGATGGCCCCAGAGTTGGGGATTCAGGCTTAATTCCCCTCAGTCCTGGTGATGCGAAACCCCATCTAGACCTCAGCAATTAGCCATCTACTCCCTGCTTCTGGCACCACTTCCTTGGGGTGAGGGGGTGGTTCTGAAAGTTTCTGAATAAACATCGCACAACTTCCTCAGCACCAATCTCCCTCCGAGATGTACTAGAGAACAACTAAGTAATTAGTTAGAAAATAATTTCAGTGTTTTCTTAAGAATAAAATCAAGCATACAAAAAGTTTGAACAAAACCAACAAATGGAAAAGTAAAATGTCCAAATGAATAACCAAACCATCTAACTCAACAATTGTCTATAGTTACCTGTCCAGGTAGGAGTTACTGTTGTCGAACCGTTAAAAAAAACTATGTCTTCGGGTGCCTGGGTGGTTCAGTCAGTTAAAGCAACTGACTCTTGATTTTGGCTCAGGTCATGGGTCCTGGGCTTGAGCCCCACATCGAGCCCCACGTTGGGCTCCCTGCTCAGTGGGGAGCCTGCTTCTCTCTCTTCCTCTCCCTTTGCCCTTCCCCTCTCAAGCTCACACTCTCTCTCTCAAATAAATAAATAAAATACTTAAAAATAAATAAATAAAAATATGTCACACACTTCCGGACACTTTATTATTAAATAGTTCAACTTGTATCTCTTGAAAATATAAACATTGAAGTATGAATCATTATCACAGCTGAGAACGTGACTGATAATGTCCTAATCTTGTCCAATGTCCAGTTCATGTTCATATTCAATCTATGGTCTCCAAATGCCTTCTGTAGCCGGTCTGTTTTCTAACTGGATTCCACCAAGTTGCATGTACTGCGTGTAGTTGTTATGTCTCTAAATTAAAAGTCTTGTCACTCGTTTCTAATGACGTTGACTCTTTGAAAAGACAAGCCCAACCGTCTTGAAGAATGCCCCATGTTCTGGATTTGTTTGTTTTCTTAAAGTGTGGCTTAATTTGTTCCTTATCAATGGATTACCAAGCTTTCATAATTCATATTTTTTAAATGTGCATATTTTTAAAATCTACATAATTTATATAGGATTATGATAAGAAGGATAAGAAGTTACACTGAGCCAGATAACTGGGCTAAGTGTACTACATGCATTGTCTTATGGAATCCTCAGGGCAACTTAAAATGAAGGTATCCTGAAACTTTCATTATACCCATTTTGCAAATGAGGACACTAGTTTTGGAAGTGGTTAGTCATTTTCTCAAGGCTACAGATTGGTGGTTGCACCCAAATCTTTACTCTTTCTGTCTCCAAAGCCCAAAAGCTCTACACCTGATACCAGTGTCCCCCACCAGAACCCAGGCTCTTTGAGGATGAGGTCATGTTTTAGCCTCGCTAGACTCCCAGCACATGGCACGATACTTCAGCCCCAGTGCAGACTCAGAAACATGAATACTGAGTGAAACTAGCCTTCTGCCAGAGCCTGTAATGATGACTGGCACATGGGACACATATATCTTGAATGAATGAATGAATGACCACCATCTTTTGGGTCATTAACTCAGCCTTTGTGCTTCATGAAAACACTAGATTTAGGACCAGTTTTCACACCTGGTCAGCCCACATTGTCCTTCAGGAGGACTTGCCTATCCCATGAATGGCAGCACCGAGCTGCAGCAGCGAGCTGGCTGCAATCTTGTAATCTTTTTGCAAACATCACAAGACTTTCAAACAATGTATCACAAAGGAGAGAGGAGCTTTGATGCTTAAAGCCTGTCACAGATTCCTACTTACTAAAACATTTTCTCTAAAGTAAGATTTTCCTCCCACTGTCCCTTACAATCTTGGCACCTTAGCAGCTGACTTGGAAGAATGAGGACGAGTCAATCCTTCTGCAGCTGGAGCATTTGCAAAAGGAGTGTTGACAAGAAAATAATTGTCCCCTAAATCTCAGGAGGACAGTGGTAGAGGGCACCCACACAGTAATCATGAACCTCTGCCTTCCTGATTGGATGACAGGAAGTGGGTGCTTTGGAATTCAGCAGGGTGGACGCTCTAAGCTCACGGTGGCTCAGAGCAATGCCTCCACGCTGCTCTTAATTAGAGACGTAAGAAGGCATCAAACAGTGCGCATTTTCAGGACATATTAAAATATTTTACGTGCTTATTTTCTCCTGAAGAGACCAGAAAGCAAAGAAATGCACAAATACTCTCAAAGTTCCTTGATCACTATTTCTCCACCAGGATGCTATAAGAAAAAGTTTATGTCTGATTCATCGGCATTTCCCAGTAAAGACCCACAAGTTGTCTGCTTGGCGTAGGCATTCAGGTGCCTGATAAAGCCACATGATTTTAAGCGAAGGTTCTTGGGAGAAATCGAGATAGAAAAGAATGAGTTAGCAAGGACTCAAATAGACCACTGGATTTCATCCACCTCGTTTGGTTTTTCAAAGGAGAAATCTAGATCCATGCTCATTTTTTTATCCTGATAGGCAATCCCTCCAAGGGTAACAAAGCAAGTCCTGTTAGCATTCAGATAATCATCTAGAGTTGTGGAACTTTTATTAAAAAGCTCTCATTCCTGGTCTTCTCTCCTAGACATTCTGATTCAGTAAATCTGGGACCTTGCTCAGAAATCTCCACTTTTATTTTTTAAAAGATTATATATTTATTTAAGAGAGCGAGCACACAAGCAGAGGGGAGGAGCAGAGAGAGAGGGAGACACAGACTCTCTGCTGAGCGGGGAGCCCAACACGGGGCTCAGTCTTATGACCCTGAGATCATGACCTGAGCCAAAGGCAGATGCTTAACCAACCACCCAGGTGCCACATAGAAATCTCCACTTTTAAATACATTTTAGGATGGTTCTGAGCAAGCCCATTTTGAGAACCACAAATTTATAATTATTCAAAGCCATCAGCAGGGTCAGCATACTTTGAAGGAGGATTAATTCATTGCAAGATAAAAGTTAGATCATCTCAGAGGGGGAGTCAAGCAGTTAAAGCGTCTTGGTCCTGCCTGCACAGTCCAGTCGTTGGGAGAGTTTTTTTTAAAAACACGATGCTTTGCCCTCTCTCCTGACCACTTAAGTCAGAATCCCTGTGGTGGGACCTAGGCATCGTAATTTTTTGAGAGCTTCCCCAGAAGATTCTAGAGCAGCCAAGGTTGAGGATGATTGAGTTAAAACCCTGTTCAAATTCATGTCAGTTGGTCCCACTTGCTTGTCAGTTACCTTAATAACAGTCTATACTTTGCAAAGTACACGTTCACACTCTGAATTAGGTAGGGCTGATCTTACCAACTCCAGTTTTCAGATGAAGAGAGCGATGCTTAGAAAGACAGTGCACAAGTTAGCACAGCTGCCCCTTATGGAACTAGCCTGTGGGCTTACAGCCCCAAGTCCCGGGTCTTGCCATTGCACCACACGGTCTGCACATGTTTAAAATTTTACTGCCGAGTTTGACCTCCCTCAGGTTATTTGATGACGGTCTTTTAAAGACCATGTGAGTCTCTCAGCTTGACTTTGAGTGGCAAGTAAGTGTCCAGGACAGGGGGAGAGGATCAACATAAACACATACCCTCATAGAAGACAGCCAGCCAAGGATGGACTGATTTTCTGTGATGCTCAAAATTTACATCTTATTAAAATATGATATAAAAAGAAAAAGTCTTCAAAGACAAGCAGTTAAGTGAATCAAAAGTTTTCAAGGAAAAGACTAAATGACTCAGGGAAAGAGAACGAAAACAAGATAATATATATATTTAGGATCAGGCTTTCTAATTTACTGCAATCTGTAGTACTCTGAATCTGACTACATTGGGTATAATTATTTCAGTCTAAATAATTTCGCAGACTTGCAGCATAATAAGTCAGGATCACAAATAAGAATCAACTCTGCTATGCTCACAACACAGCAATAATTATGTTCTTGAGTCGGTACAGCTCCTTACAGGCTTGGTACAAAGTAATTATGTTTTTTTCTTGGTGCAAAGCGTATTAACCTATGGAAATTACAAACCATGAAGTATAAGAAAGGTCTGTGTTTCTAATGGGAAAATACCAAATTTGGCCTCCTAAAAATTCCAATCTAAGTGAATTAGCTGGCACCATGAGGCCTCCCTGAAGGAAACTACAGGTCAGTTCATCAGCTTCCCACATGGCTGGAGAGCACTGTCATTGGAGGAAATAGGTAAACAGCTACTCCCACGCCCAACAAAGATAGAAATGTGCATTTTGTTGTGGAAATAGCACCAGAGTACTTGAGCTATATCCAGGTTGATAGGATGGTTCAGCCATTCATTTTCATGGCTGTATCTTCTATTCTATGAATGTAGAATAATTTGTCAGTTAATGGCTGCCTCTGGGGAGTAGTGAATCCTGGCATGGGTTGAGTGCCATGTGCTTGAAGGGGAATACCCAGTGGGTTTCTACTGTATTTGTGACGCTTTACTTCTTAACTTATACCAATAATATTTGTTATATTCTTCTCCATATTTTTGTTCATATGAAATAAATTATAATTTATAATATAATAATATAATAATTTATCATTAGTGATGGCTAATTTTATGTGTCAATTTGACTGGGCTAAGGGATGCCCAGAGAGCCGGTAAAACACTGTTTCTGGGGTGTTTGTAGAAGAGATTAGCATTTGAATTGGTGAACTGAGTAAAGCAGATGGCTCTCCCTTACGTGGGTGGACCCCATCCAATCTGTTGAGGGCCCAAATAGAACAAAAAGGTGGAAGAAGGGTGAGTGCATGCTCTCTCTGCTTGAGCTGAGACATCCATCTTCTCCTGCCCTCGATGCTTCTGGTTCTCAGGCTGACATGGAGACACCAGCAGCCTCCTGCTCTCAGGCCTTCGGACTCAGATGGCATTCCACCACCAGCCTTCCTGGGGCTCCAGCTTGCAGATGGCAGATGGTAGGACTTCTCAGGTTCCATAATCATGTGAGCCAATTTCTATAATAAATCTCTTCATATATGTGTGTGTATGAATCTCCTAATGGTTCTGTTTCTCTGAAGAACCCTAACACTATTTCTTTTATAAAAAGAAAGAATACAATTCAGGGAAGATGGCAGGAGGTATATTTCTTTGGATTTTCCGGAATCTGTGTATAGATAGAGATAGAGCAGCTACACTGCAAGTCAAAACTCAGAACGAAACTAGGCGGTGAGATCTTCCTGCAAACCCCAAAATGCAAGCAAGTAGAGAAAAATCTCCAAAAGCCACCAAGCTTTTGGTGTCGGTGTAAAAGAAGCAGAAGACCTGAGAATAGTTAACAGATGCTTACCGATAAGCAGTGCGTGCCCCTCCGAGAACAACAGCTAGACGGTGGGAGCGTTCTGAGTCTCCTGGTAATGAGTGAGGCCGCCCTGAAGTTAAGAAGGCTTGAAGGTGTCCAGCCGTGTGACTCTTGAAACTGACAATTAGGACAGGGCTCCAAGTTGAGAAGACGCTGTTAGAAGTGTCATCAAAACTGAGGAGGAAAGGGTCCCAGGCTCGTAGAAGCAGAAAGTAAGACAAAGTGTAGGTGCGGGAAATAGCGCCAGAAAAGCATCAGAAAGCAAGCAGCCCTATTTTGAACATCGTATCTAAACAACAGGAGAAGGAGCTCTGTGAAGCTAGAAAAGCAACATTTGAACCAATCCTCTTTCCAAGAGTTCAGGAAAACTAATCTCATACATATATATAAAAACCACAGAAGACAATCCTGACCAAACCGCATATGAAGTTACAATAAGGAAAAATAGATTATGGAGTAAAGAAACATCCCCATAGACAATGAAAGCACTCCCAAAATCCATACTAAAAACGAAGGAAAACAATTTCAAAAGGAGCTAAAGCGTACTTGGAAAACAACACAAGACACAAAAGAACAACCTAAATCAGAATTAGAAAAACTCCGAATGAGGTTAACAGAACTTGAAACAATTAAAAATAAGAATTTAAAAATCTTGTTGGAAAGGAGGATTAAACCAGAAGGAATACAAGCATAAGCAAGCATAAAAAAATGTCTTAATAAAAATAGTAGGTATAAATAAACAAGATATGAAAAAAGAGATTTTATTTACTTTTTACTATTTTATTTATTTGACAGAGAGAGCACAAGCAGAAGGAGAGAGAGGGAGAAGCAGGCTCCCCACTGAGCAGGGAGCCCGATGTGGGACTCGATCCCAGGACCCTGGGATCATGACCCAGGCCAAAAGCAGCCGCTTAACTGACTGAGCCACCCAAGCGTCCCTGAAAAAAGAGATTTTAAAAAGATGCAAGATAGCATGACAAGTATTGAAGATAGGCAAAGAAGATCCAACATGTAGATCATAGCAGTATCTGAAGGAAAATGCTACACAAAGGATGAAGACTAAATAAGACAAACTCGAATGCAAGGAAACCTTCCTGAAATAAAGAAAAAGATACAAAACTATATATTGAAGCAGGACAATATTAACATAGAACAACCAATAAAAAGATACATTCTAGTAAAATTGCTATATTTATTAAAAGAAAAAGTGTGAAAAAATTCCTTTGGCAAAAAAAAATGGATTTATAAGGAAAATAAAATTAGATTATTACCAGAGAATTTTTCCAGCACTGTTTTTATGCCAGAAAATGAAGTCGCATATTTAAGATATTTAAGAAAGTATTAATTTGAGCCAGGATTTTATATCCGGCAAAGCTTATCTTCAAGTATCAAAAGCACAGACAAATGGTTACCAAGATAAAGGAACTCAGAAAATAATGTTCACATGAGATCTTTCTAAGGAATCTAGTAGAAAACAAACTTCAGATAGTCAAAATGATCAGAGAATTATGAGCATGAGGACTGGCATGAGTACTACACATATAGTTACTTGTGGAAATAAGAATAAATAAGCAAAAAGGGAAGTATCATGGTATGTAACTGATATAGGACCTGAATATATAGCTACAGTAAAAGCATAATGAAAGAATTAAGATGTTTGCAGTAATCAGAGTTGGTGGTGGTAGCATTAGAACTGTCAAGAGATGCTAGTGGTCTACGTGGGCTGAGCAAGTCGATAATTATGGAGTATTCTATTTTTATGATCCCCTGTGTCCTTCAGAACCAAGATTTTTAGTATTAAAATAAAGAGAGATTCAGATATAATATAGTTGAGGTCAAATTAAACCTCTGTAGCTTTGAATATAATTTGGAAATATCAGTATGAACTCACATGTTGTTGCATCTTTATTTTTGGAGAGAAATACACATACCTCCTAACTGTCCACTATGACATCCAGTAGCAATGATCATTCCAAGAACACAAACTGTGGTCTTGAAATTTTTCTCAGTGAAAGAAACCATGGTTAGAGAAATGATTGGTTTCAGGTCTGGAATAGAATATGTTTAAGATGAATCTGGGACTTGTAATCTCAGGTAGCAAGGAAGCTCCTAAGACTACTTCTTATTACTGACCACATATGAGACAATTAGAGTAAGCTTCAACAAGAATAAAAATGGCAGTGGGTTGAGCAACAAACATGTTTAAATCTGGGAACCAATGACAGGATCTAATTCATTGTCTTGGATGACAGGAAAAACAGATAAAAGAATCAAGCGTTTACTCTGCTTTTCCTGTAAGAACTATACCACTGAAGACCAAATAGTAGGTGAAAGAAGCATATCCTTATAAAATTATTCCAGGAAATACATGCAATGAAATGGTAGAGTCAGGACAACCTCCAGTGAATGAATGCATCAATGCATTGAGTATCATGGCTGCTAAATCTGAAAAGAGCATAAACCAGACCCTCTGTTCCTCCTGATGAAAAAATACAACCTGTGGTCTTGCCAAAGGTGTCCAAACTGAGTCTGAACTACCTTTGGGATCCAGGTGCCAAATTCCAGGAGACACAGAGGCTCAGGAGCATGTCGAACCACATTGTGATCAGGCACCCAGCAAAGTCCAACCCTTGGGAAAATATAGGGCAAATGGTCACATAAATTATAAGGAAAAAAAAAGGATGTCGATTACACAAATCTTCAAATATATATATTGTTTCAAAATATGGGCAAGATTAAACTGTAATGTCAAAACAACACTTGAATAATAAAAACACAGAGACCTCCAAGGAAGGAATGCAGGCATAAACAAACATAAGTCATGTCTTAATAAAAATAGTAGGTGTGAATAAACAAGATATGAAAAAAAGATTTTGAAAAGATCCAAGATACCACAACAAGTATTGAAGATAGGCTGCTATAGAAGTAAGAGGGTCTATGATTGGAATGGGGCATGCGGAGAGATTTCTAAGGTGGCTAGCCAAGTTCTATTTCCTGACTGAGGCAATGGTTGCAGATTATGTGCATTAAAATAATTCACTAAGCTATTCAATCAATCAATAAATGTTAAGAAGAAAGAAAGATTGCCAGGTTAGTGATTAGAACCCTCAGGATTGAAATCACACCCCCTGCCCTTGTTAGCTATTTCGCTTGGGCAAGTCACTTAGCTTTGCTGAGACTTACTTTTTCTCATCATCAAAATGGAGTTGAACTTGCAGTGTAGCAGTAAAAAAAAAAAAAAAAAAAATGCTCCTACCTCCATATTTTTGTCAAGATGGAATAAAATATGATAACATAAGTACATTTCACTGAGCCTCGCTGACTAGTACTAAATAAGATCTTGGGAAATGATCTTGAATTATGAATATGGATCTCGAACATCTAGAGGCAGCTTTGCTTTGGAAATAGTTCTGGATTTGCCAGTCATCCCCTTGGTGACCCGGAGGAGAAAAATCACTTGTAAGATGGGAATAGTACTACCTGTATCCAGGTGATTGTGGCCGGGCGAGAGGATGGGCGTGGACATCTGGTGAACTGGCATTTCCCCCACAGAGAACCAGCTGCTTGTCATCACCCTCCAGTGACCTCAAGGAGTGTGCTGCCTAATGGCAGGTGGAAGGATCAGCTGTGTCCCAAGGCCATTCAGTCGATGCAAACTTTTTAAGTTCATACTTTTGTTTAACCTAACAGGAGCCTTCTTGGATTGCTATGATTTGGGTGGCAGCACTAGGCCATTTTCATGAATTACAGCATAAGCAACAGCACCGTTACGCCCTCCTGTAAACACAGAGACGTTGAGTCACAAGCTGGAGATGCAGGATGGGGTGAAAGCAGGATTCACACCCAGGATGGCTGGCCACAGGACTCAACACCTCGCTACTCCGAGGCCTCACTGAAGACTGTAGATGAAAGAGAAAAGCATCAAAATCTTCATCCTCTTGCCTCCTCACCCCCTCGAGTCAGTGCGGCCCACAGGCCCGAGCACACCTGTCTCAGGCACACCTTGCTCGGGGAACCCCCAGCCACAGCTGCTCCCGTCGGCCCCATGTCTCCCTGCCATCCTACCATGAGAGCGCTTTGGGACCACGGCCTTTTGTTGACTCTCCAGAGCCTCTGCACCCTTTCGAATCTCTATGTGGCTCCTCAGCAGCAGGGTCACCTTGTCATCTCTTGTGGGCATCTTCCACCATGATGTTTCAACATCCTGTGCTGCCACATAAGCCCAGATGGACTCTGCACGTCATTTTTATGGGAAAATTGCCACTTACATCTACTATTTCTCTTTAAAAGTAGGAGGGAATAGCACAGAGGGTAAAGGTTTACATTTGGGGGTTAAATTAACTGGAGGTTAATATCCTGTCTCCATTGGCGCTCCGGGGTGGCTCAGTAGGTTAAGCATCCAACTCAGGTCATGATCTCAGGGTCGTATGATTGAGGCCCCGGGTCAGACTCTGCTGGGCACAGAGGCTGCTTAAGATTCTCTCTCTCCCTCTCCTTTTGCCCTTCCCCCTGCTAGAGTGCTTGCTCACTCTCTCTCTCTCAAATAAAATAAATAGGATGTGAGCACGATCTGGCTGTGACATCTGTCACCCCACTGATTGCCAGTGTTGATCTGGCTGATCTGGCTGGCTAGGAGGATGTCCCCTTCCTCACTCACCGCTCCACGTGCATCCCTCCCGGAGCTGCATACTCGGTTAAAGAGGACGACCTTCCCCAATAGGGGAGGACCGGCCCTCAGTCAGGGGTATAGGAGTAGCTGTGCTCCCTGCTAGAACCTCCAAACAAGCTCTCAAATAAAATAAGTAAGATCCTTAAAATCCTGTCTGCATCCAGGAGGGGCAGAGCAAGATGGCAGAGGAGTAGGAGACCTGGATTTCGTCTGGTCTCAGGAGTTCAGCTGAATAGGGATCAAACCATTCTGAACACCTACGAACTCAACAGGAGACTGAAGAAGAGAGTAGCAACAACTCTCTGAACAGAGAAGCGACCACTTTCTGGAAGGTAGGACGTGCGTCAAAGCGAATCCGAGGTGATATTCGGGAGGATAGACGGCGGGGGAGGGGGCCTCCGTCGGCCGCTTCTGGCAAGTGCTAGAGCCGCGGAGCACAAAATCGGAACTTTTAGAAGTCGGCTCGGGGTGGAACCCTCGTGGGACAGTGTGGTCTCAGGACCCTCGGGGTCACAGAAAGACCGGGGGTGCCTGAGTGCGGCAGAGCTCCCAGGGATCGGAGCGGGGAAGCCGGCTGCAGAGACGGAGCCGAGGCGCGGGCTCTCAGCTCGGGGTGGCCATAAACTGTGATCCGCGGCCCAGTCGGGCCACTGCTCCTCCAGCAGGGACCCAACAAGCGGCAGATCCGGGGAGACTCCCCTTCCTCCCCCGGGAGGAGCGGCGCGGGAGCGCACCGCAGGGATCTGCTGGGTTTGGAGACTCCACACGGGGTCGGGTGCCAGAGATAGAAACCCTCGGTCACAGGCCGGGTGAGCACGGAGTGCGGCCGGAGACCGGGGACACGGGAGTGACTGCTTTTCTCTGGGGGCGCACTGAGGAGCGGGGCCCGAAGTTCCCGGCTCCTCCAGGTGGAGATTGAGAGGCCACCATTTTCACTCTCGTCCCCCAAAGCTGTACCGAGAGCTTGCAGGGAACAAAAGCTCCTGAGAGCAAACCCGAGCAGCTTGCTTAGCCCGGACCGGACAAGGGCGGGGCAATTCCGCCTCCAGCAAAGACATTTGGGAACCACGGCAACAGGCCCCTCCCCCAGAAGATCAGCACGAACAGCCAGCAAGCCAAGGCCAAGTTTACCGATCAAGGAGAACGGGAGAACTCCAGCGCTAGGGGAATACTGCACATAGAATTCATGGCTTTTTTACCATGATTCATTAGTCTTTCAAAGTTAATTTTTTAACTGTTTTTTTTTAATTTTTCTTTTTCCCTTTTTCAACCAACATCTTATCAGTCCCTTTTTTAAAAAACATTTTTATTTTTCATTTTTAGAGTCATATTCTATCCCTTCAGAGTAGTTACCCTTATTTTTGGCATATATATGTAAGTTGTTCCCTCTTTAAAATTTTGAGATACAGTTTCTTCTAACAGATCAAAATATACCCTAAATCTCTAGGGTATGGATTTGTTCTAGTCTCCTGCCTGACCACATTCTCTCCCCCCTTTTTTTTCTTTCTTTCTTTCTTTTTTTTAATCCTCTTCTTTCTTTTTCAAGCACCTTATCAATTCCTCTTTTAAAATTTTTATAATTTTCATCTTTACAGTCATATTCCATCCCTTCATTATATCAACCCTTATTTTGTACATATATAAGTCTTTCTTTAAAATTTTAGGAGGCACTTTCTTCTAACAGACCAAAATACACCCAAAATCTAGTGTGTGGCACTGATCTATGCACCAGCCTGATCATATTTGATCATATTCTGTTTTTTTTGTTTTGTTTTGTTTGTTTTTATCTTTTTCTTTTTCTTTTTTTTCTCTTTTTTCTTTCTTTCCCTTTCTTTTCTCCTGGTTTCAGGTCTCTTCTGATTTGTTTAGAGTATATTTTCTGGGGACGTTGTTAACCTGTTAGCATTTTGTTCTCTCATCTACTCTCTGGACAAAATGACAAGACAAAAAAAAAAAAAAACACCTCAACAAAAGGAACAAGAGGTACTACCATCTGCCAGGAACCTACTCAATACGGACATTAGTACAATGTCGGACCTAGAGTTCAGAACCATGACTTTAAAGATACTAGCTGGGCTTGAAAAAAGCGTGGAAGTTATTAGAGAAACGCTTCCTGGAGAAATAAAAGAACTAAAATCTAACCAAGTCGAAATCAAAAAGGCTATTAATGAGGTGCAATCAAAAATGGGGGCAGTAACTGCTAGGATAAATGACGCAGAAGAGAGAATCAGTGATATAGAAGACCAAATGATGGAAAATAAAGAAGCTGAGAAAAAGAGAGATAAAAAACTACCGGATCACGAGGGCAGAATTCGAGAGATAAGCAATACCAAAACGAAACAACATTAGAATAATTGGGATCCCAGAAGAAGAAGAAAGAGAGAGAGGGGCAGAAGGTATATTGGAGCAAATTATAGCAGAGAACTTCCCTAATGTGGGGAAGGAAACAGGCATCAAAATCCAGGAGGCACAGAGAACCCCTCTCAAAATCAATAAAAATAGGTCAACACCCCGACGTCTAATAGTAAAACTTATGAGTCTCAGAGACAAAGAGAAAATCCTGAAAGCAGCTCCGGAGAAGAGATATGTAACCTATAATTGTAGAAACATTAGATTGGCAACAGACCTATGAACAGAGAACTGGCAGGCCAGAAAGGACTGGCATGATATCTTCAGAGCACTAAACAAGAAAAATATGCAGCCAAGAATACTATATCCAGCTAGGCTGTCATTGAAAATAGAAGGAGAGATAAAAAGCTTCCAGGACAAACAAAAACTAAAGGAATTTGCAAACATGAAACCAGCCCTCCAAGAAATATTGAAAGGGTCCTCTAAGCAAAGAGAGAGTCTAAAAGCAGCATAGACCAGAAAGGAACACAGACAATATACAGTAATAGTCACCTTACAGGCAATACAATGGCACTAAATTCATATCTTTCAATAGTTACCCTGAATGTGAATGGGCTAAATGCCGCAATCAAAAGACACAGGCTATCAGATTGGATTAAAAAACAAGACCCATCAATATGCTGTCTGCAAGAGACTCATTTTAGACCCAAAGTCACCCCCAGATTGAAAGTGAGGGGGTGCAAAACCATTTACCATGCTAATGGACACCAAAAGAAAGCTGGGGTGGCAATCCTTATATCAGACAAATTAGATTTTAAAACAAAGACTGTAATAAGAGATGAGGAAGGACACTATAGCCTACTGAAAGGGTCTATCCAACAAGAAGATCTAACAATTGTAAATATCTATGCCCCGAACATGGGAGCAGCCAATTATATAAGACAATTAATAACAAAAGCAAAAAACACATTGACAACAATACAATAATAGTGGGGGACTTTAACACCCCCCCGACTGAAATTAACAGATCATCTAAGCAAAAGATCAACAAAGAAATAAAGACTTTAAATGACAAACTGGACCAAATGGACTTCACAGACATATTCAGAACATTCCATCCCAAAGCAACGGAATACACATTTTTCTCTAGTGCCCATGGAACATTCTCCAGAATAGATCACATCCTAGGTCACAAATCAGGTCTCAACCGGTACCAAAAGATTGGGATTACTCCCTGCATATTTTCAGACCACAATGCTTTGAAACTGGAACTCAATCACAAGAGGAAAGTCAGAAAGAACTCAAATACATGGAGGCTAAAGATCATCCTACTAAAGAATGAATGGGTAAACCAGGAAATTAAAGAAGAATTTAAAAAATTCATGGAAACCAATGGAAATGAAAACACAATGGTTCAAAATCTTTGGGATGCAGCAAAGTCAGTCCTGAGAGGAAAGTATATAGCAATACAAGTCTTTCTCAAGAAACAAGAAAGGTCTCAAATACACAATCGAACCCTCCACCTAAAGGAGCTAGGAACAAACAGCAAATAAAGCCTAAACCCAGCAGGAGAAGAGAAATAATAAAGATCAGAGCAGAAATAAATGAAACAGACACCAAAAGAACAGTTGAGCAGATCAACAAAACTAGGAGCTGGTTCTTTGAAAGAATTAACAAGATTGATTAACCCCTGGCCACACTATTCAAAAAGAAAAGAGAAATGACCCAAATCAACAAAATCATGAATGAAAGAGGAGAGATCACAACCAACACAAAGAAATACAAACAATTAGAAGAACATATTATGAGCAACTATACGCCAGCAAATTAGATAACCTGGAAGAAATGGATGCATTCATAGAGGTGTATCAACTACCAAAATTGAACCAGGAAGAAATAGAAAACCTGAACAGACCTATAACCACTAAGGAAATTGAAGCAGTCATCAAAAATCTCCTAACAAACAAAAGCCCAGGGCCAGATGGCTTCCCAGGGGAGTTCTACCAAACATTTCAAGAAGAATTAAATCCTATTCTCCTGAAACTGTTCCAAAATATAGAAATGGAAGGAAAACTTCGAAACTCATTTTATGAGGCCACCATTACCTTGATCCCAAAACCAGACAAAGACCCCATCAAAAAGAGAATTACAGACCAATATCCTTGATGAACAAGGATTCAAAAATTCTCACCAAAATACTAGCCAATAGGATCCAACAGTACATTAAAAGGATTATTCACCATGACCAAGTGGGATTTATCCCTGGGCTGCAAGGTTGGTTCAACATCCGCAAATCAATCAACGTGATACAATACATTAACAAAAGAAAGAACAAGAATCATATGATCCTCTCAATAGATGCAGAAAAAGCATTTGGCAAGTACAGCATCCTTTCTTGATCAAAACTCTTCAGAGTATAGGAAGAGAGGGTACATACCTCAATATCATTAAAGCCATCTATGAAAAACCTACAGCGAATATCAATCTCAATGGGGAAAAGCTGAGAGCTTTTCCCCTAAGGTCAGGAAAGCGGCAGGGATGTCCACTCTCACCACTGCTATTCAACATAGTATTAGAAGTCCTAGCCACAGCAATCAGACAACAAAAAGAAATCAAAGGCATCCAAATCGGCAAAGAAGAACTCAAACTCTCACACTTTGCAGATGATATGATACTTACTTTATGTGGAAAACCCAAAAGACTCCACCCCAAAACAGCTAGAACTCATACAGGAATTCAGTAAAGTGGCAGCATATAAAATCAATGCCCAGAAATCAGTGGCATTTCTATACACCTAACAACAAGACAGAGGAGAGACAAATTAAGGAGTCAATCCCATTTACAATTGCACCCAAAACCATAAGATACCTAGGAATAAATCTAACCAAAGAGGCAAAGGATCTGCAGAAAACTATAAAATACTCATGAAAGAAATTAAGGAAGACACAAAGAAATGGAAAAACGTTCCATGCTCATGGATTGGAAGAACAAACATTGTGAAGATGTCAATGCTACCTAGAGCAATCTACACATTCAATGCAATCCCCATCAAAATACCATCCACTTTTTTCAAAGAAATGGAACAAATAATCCTAAAATTTGTATGGAACCAGAAGAGACCCCGAATAGCCAGAGGAATGTTGAAAAAGAAAAGCAAAGCTGGCGGCATCACAATTCCGGACTTCCAGCTCCATTACAAAGCTGTCATCATCAAGACAGTATGGTACTGGCACAAAAACAGACACATAGATTAATGGAATGGAATAGAGAGCCCAGAAATGGACCCTCAACTCTATGGTCATCTAATCTTTGACAAAGCAGGAAGGAACGTTCAGTGGAAAAAAGTCTCTTCAACAAATGGTGTTGGGAAAACTGGACAGCCACATGCAGAAGAATGAAACTGGACCATTTCCTTACACCACACACAAAAATAGACTCCAAATGGTTGAAAGACCTAAACGTGAGACAGGAGTCCATCCAAATCCTAAAGGAGATCACAGGCAGCAACTTCTTCGACCTCAGCCACAGCCACTTCTTCCTAGACACATCGCCAAAGGCAAGGGAAGCCAGGGCAAAAATGAACTATTGGGATTTCATCAAGATAAAAAGCTTTGGCACAGCAAAAGAAACAGTCCACAAAACCAAAAGACAACCGACAGAATGGGAGAAAATATTTGCAAATGACATATCAGATAAAGGGCTAGTCTCCAAAATCTATAAAGAACTTATCAAACTCAACACCCAAAGAGCAAATAATCCAATCAAGAAATGGGCAGGAGACATGAACAGACATTTTCCCAAAGAAGACATCCAAATGGCCAATAGACACATGAAAAAGTGTTCAACATTGCTCGGCATCAGGGAACTCCAAATCAAAACCTCCATGAGATACCACCTCACACCAGTGAGAATGGCTAAAATGAACAAGTCAGGAAACGACAGATGTTGGCGGGGATGCGGAGAAAGGGGAACCCTCCTACACTGTTGGTGGGAATGCAAGCTGGTGCGACCACTCTGGAAAACACTATGGAGGTTCCTCAAACAGTTGAAAATAGAGCTACCATATGATCCAGCAATTGCACTACTGGGTATTTACCCCAAAGGTACAAATGTAGGGATCCGAAGGGGTAGGTGCACCCTGATGTTTATAGCAGCAATGTCCACAATAGCCAAACTGTGCAAAGAGCCAAGATGTCCATCGACAGATGAATGGATAAAGAAGAGGTGGTATATATACACAATGGAATATTATGCAGCCATCAAAAGGAAGGAGATCTTGCCATTTGCAACGACGTGGATGGAACTGGAGGGTGTTATGCTGAGTGAAATAAGTCAGTCAGAGAAAGACATGTATCATATGACCTCACTGATATGAGGAATTCTTAATCTCAGGAAACAAACTGAGGGTTGCTGGAGTGGTGGGGGGGTAGGAGGGATGGGGTGGCTGGGTGATAGACAGTGGGGAGGGTATGTCCTATGGTGAGCGCTGTGAATTGTGCAAGACTGTTGAATCACAGATCTGTACTTCTGAAACAAATAATGCAATATATGTTAAGAAAAAAAAAAAGAAGAAGAAGAAGACAGCAGGAGGGGAAGAATGAAGGGGAGTAAATCGGAGGGGGAGATGAACCATGAGAGACGATGGACTCTGAAAAACAAACTGGGGGTTCTTGAGGGGAGGGGGGATGGGTTGGCCTGGTGATGGGTATTACAGAGGGCACGTTCTGCGTGGAGCACTGGGTGTTATGCACAAACAATGAATCATGGAACACTACATCAAAAACTAATGATGTAATGTATGGTGATTAACATAACAATAAAAAATTTAAAGAAAAAAAATCCTGTCTGCATCCCATGCTAGCTAGATGGCCTTGGGCGTGTCCCCTAGCTTCTCCTTATGCCTCAATTCCCTCACTGGCAAAAAGGGAATAGCATGGACTACTTACAAAGTCTCTGGGAGGATGAAAATTAGGTGCTGAGCACAGCAACAGGCTCATAGTCAGTGCTCAGTAATAAAAGGTAGCTATTATGTTATCATTTTGTTATTGGAATGAGGCCCAAGTTGGGAATTATGACCTACCCAGCCTTTCAAACCCCCCTCCAAAATGTTGCAAAGAAAGGTGTGTTCTTTAGCATGTAAGTCTCATATTTTGTTTTATGTTCAAAACTCATCTGATTTTTATTTATTTATTTATTTTTCATATGATTTCTTAAAATCACCTTTATCCTGGCTTTATTGGAAAAGTTTCTAGTGTCCCCACTAGCTGGATAGTAGCTTTTGGCCTTACATTATAGAAAGACCTGCTATCATTTTCTAGTTCATTTAGATTTTTTCACCTTGGCAAGACTTAATGTGAATTTTCTTAACATATATATTTTACCACCCATGAAGGTCATTTGATCGTACTTCTTTGATCAGTGAATATCTTGAATTATATTAACAGATTTCCTAATGTCATATCATCCATGCATTCCTGGGGGGAACACATTTGATAGTAGTAGATTTAGGTTTTTGTAATACATTGCTGTATTCTTTTGCTAATATTTGATTTTAAATTTACTGCATCAGTTTTCATACTGAGATTGCCTTGAGTCTTTGTTGTTATGCTGTATGTGTCAAGTTCTATTTTCTATGTTATTCTTGTTTCAATAAATAATTGAGATTATGTGTACTTTGAAGTTTTGACAGAATTTGTCTCTGAAACCTACTGACAATCATGTTTCTTTTATGGCAATCTGTCTACTTTGATGTTCTATATCTTTGTATGTGTTCCTTATTGCTGCTGTAACAAATGAGCACAAATAAAGCAGCTTAAAACCACATCCATTCACCATCTCATAGTTCTGTTCACCAGAAGTCCATGCAAACTCTACTTGGTCTTCTGCTAAGGCTGGGCACAAACCTGCAATCAAGGTGTCACCTGGCTTGGGCTCTTAACTGGAAACTCTAGGGAAGAATTTGCTTCCAAGAATATCCAGGCTGTCAGAAGAATTCAGCCCCTCATGGTTGTAGGACTGCTGCCCACATTTCCTCACTGGCTGTCAGTGGAGGTCCACTCTGTTCCTGGAGGCCCCCTGCATTCCTTGTCATGTGGCCCCTCCATCTCCAACCCAACAACAGTGCACTGAGTCCTTCTCATGCTTCAAGACTTCCTGACTTACTCTCCCACCACCAGATGGTGAAAGTTTTCTGTTTTAAGGGCTCAGATGACTAGATAAAGTCCACCCACATAACCTTAGTTTAGGGTTAGCTATGCCGTATAATAATCATGGCAGTGATACTTCAACATAGTCACAGATTCCAAGTATTAGAGTAGAATATCTTTGGGATACCATTTTAAATATTCTTCCACAATCTTCTAAGTTTGGTAATTAATGTTTTCCCATAATAAGTCATCCATTATTCCAGAGAGGCACTTAATTATATTTATTTGCCCTAATTTTTCCATCTCTTTTTAAATTTTTTTATATGTATGCTTGTGTCCTTTTCTCTTAATTATGTTAGCTACAATCTCTCCCACTGCAAAGAAACATCTCTTGAAGTAACTTATTAGTTCTACTGCTTTTCTATTTATAATACATTAATTTTTACATTTATCTTTATTAACATTTTATTTCCTTTTGTCTTACTGTTTGTTTTTATGCTTCACTATTTAAGTAATAATTTATTTTCAGTCTTTCTTGTTCATAACATGGGTATTTAAGCTATACATTTATTCATCCTTTAACTACTTGTAAGTTTTGGTATATAATTCTTTAACTATTATAATTTCCCAGGCCATTTTGGTTAGAATCTCCTCTTCCACTTGTGTTTAAGAGAGAGTTTTTAAATACCCAGGTGAGAAATATTTCTTTATTAATGCTTAGTTTTACTTACTTTTCATCAGCATTTGCATTTTGTGTAATTTCCACTTCTTTGGAAATTTAATTATTATATTGCTTTTTTTAATTCTTTTAGGAGTTGCCTATGATCTTAACATGTCTAAACCTTGATTCCTTATCATCTTTGCTTGATTGATCATCTTTGCAAGATCTATTGAAAAATGAAGAATCCACACATTTACAGCTCTCCCACATCCTCTACACCCCCTACCTCCTGATATTTGTACTTAGATTGTTCTACATTTCAAGATTTGCAATATTTACTTTGTTCTGTACACATAATTATTACATTGACATAGATTCAATGCTTACCCCAATCCCTTCACCACGATTTTTTTCATTTTGCTGGATTTTGTTATCATGTCATATTTTAAAGGGAGGCTCAAATATTCCCTATGTCCTTGTGAACTTGATTTTTATTCCCTTTTGTCAGATACCCACACAATTTATCATTAAATTTCTGGGCATCTCTCTCAAGTTTTCATTCCAGACCAGTTCTTCTTGCTCTTTCCAGATCCATATGCAGGAATCCCATCATCACAGGGAAGTTTTCTTCTGTTATACCTTTGGATGTGTTTTCCGTCCCATTTGATTTTTTCCCTCCGCGAAAGACACCATTTTTGCATCTCCTCTCCTCTCTCTATCTTCCATTTGTAACATGTTCTCTGTGATTCTTAAACTCTGTTCTTTTCCACTTTATTGCCTCAAGTTTCTCCTTCAATCCATTCTCAATCTCCTCTATATTCATTCTAACTCGGCATTGATTTCTGTAATTATTTGATTTTCCTTCTCCATTTCTTTCCTAAGCTTTTCCAGTTCAGTCTTTGCCACCTGCTTTTGTCTTATCGTCTGCTTTTGAGTTTTTATAGCTCATTTAGGTGTACTTGTTTCAGAGTGACCGTACCATCTTTTATTTGTTTGTTATCATAGAGAAGTGTTTGTCCACAAACATCTGCCATCCTGTGGTCTAACTCCTCTTCAATTGTGTATTTTGGACCTACATTTGACTTAGTATATTTTTGTATCATTTTATTTTGCACTTTTACTTCTGAGACCCACGTCTGTTCATTTTTGGTTGCTATTCATCTCTAAGTGAGTCCTTTCAAGTCCAGCCACTTGCTCACATACAACGTGGAGGGTGGGCTAGGAGAGTTAGGACAGGAACTGAAGAAAACTGTCCTATCCACCGGATAATCTGTCCTCAAGACCCATGTCTGCCCTGGGCAAGCAGGAGATTTGCTTGGCTCACAGAGAAGACAGGATACAGCAGGTCCTTCTGGTGGTGACTTAATGGTTACGTCTTTTCTGCTGACTGAAATCAACAGCTGCAGAGCTGATCACCACTAATTGTCTTTCTTAATACCTTATACTTAACACTCAAACAGTCTTCTTGCAGAGATGCTGTGTCTGCATGAGTCCTGCTTTAGTACTGCATCCCCTGGAACTGTACAGTGTCACAACATTCTAAGGGATGCTCCACCAGAGCCCATTATTCCACAGTTTGGCCACTTGGTCCTGCAGAACCTGGTTCACTGTGCAACATCTGCAGAGTTTGTGCTCTTTCTTGGCACCCACACTGCATTCTCCTGCTGCTCAACTAGCAGGCACACAGGTGTGTGCCTCCATAAGCAATGCTTGCATCCTGGCAAAAAGAAAGCCCTCTCACTGGAAATCCACTCATTTTACAAAGAACCAAGGCAACACTCCCAAAAACATTGCTTTGAAGCCCAGAATTAACAGGTGAGGCTCTAAGTACTGAAACACAAAATGGCATCTGGACGTTTGCCGATGTTTCATTGATGATAAACTGAGTAAAAGTATTAGCACTTTATGTTCTTCCTGAGTTTCCACTTCTATTATTTCCTGTGAGCCAAGGAAATTGGGCCATACGATCTAATAAAAATTCTGTTGTCAACATGTCTTCCCGTGCAGTTACATTGAAACAGGAGAGCCCTGATAAGACAACTCGGCTGTGATGACAATATGTCTGATTTCGACTTTCCCAGTGTTAATTGGGGAGCTTTCCTGACACATGGCATAATGAAGGTGGACGTGATGGATGCAGTCAATGATTACATGTCAGAGGCATTATCAAGAATGCTTAATGTCTAGATCTATTTCTAACTAATGACCAAGATGGGCTTAGGAAATTAGCGAGAGCTAGACACAGGGTCAGGCTACTGCACAGTGATGAAATTGATGTAGTGTGGAAATAAAAAAAAAAAATCTATTGGCAAAAATTAAAAAGTGTGACTCCAGCAGACAGGAAGGATGTGGCAGAACGCATGCGAGTCAGAAGAGTTCAGAGCCTGTGAACCACTTTCACCGACAGAAATAGAACAAAAAGAGAAGCAAGGGCTTCTCAGAAAGGCTGTGATTTGTTTACCCAAATAGCAATACAAACACAGTCATGAAAACAAGGGCTCATTATAGAGAGGATGTTGCAAGAAATCAAATAAGTAGGGAGCAACATTAAAAAATGGTCGTCTTCCCTCTGAAATGGGCTTCAGTTCTGGAAATTGATTGAGGAAGATTGGAGCATTGACCCCGCTCTTCCACTCTGTTATGGGATGATATGCAGACACAGGCAGCGCCATTTCAGTCCCCTGTGACTGTCAGAACAATATTCTTCCCCTGCGCATTATTTTGGCCTTGGCCATGTGAGTTATCCTGATGGAGGCAATGGACTGTTGGTTGGTATAACATGAGCAGAAGCTACAACTGTGCGGCACAGTTGGCTCTGGTCCCCGGCACTCCCGCCATCGCCATGCAAGCTCATGCCCCAGGTAGCTGCTGGTTCAAGGAGAAACCCGCTAAGAAGACCTGAACCTGACCCATAGCCTGGAGCCATGGACAGTCAACCCACCAGTGAGAGAGCTGGCCAGCCATGCCTCATGGAGATTCACCCCTCTGCTCATTGCAAAGGTTGTTTTTTCAAATGAACCTAAATAAAACTCAAATGTCCGACACCTAATCTAATGTGGTTTGCCTTTCCCAATGGCTTTACATTTTGAAAAATTCAAAATCCCAATTTTATGGAAATGTTTAGGACTTTTAATGAGTTACATCTATATTCGTATCACTTTTCTTAAATTGTGGTAAAATACACATAACATAAGATTTACCACTTTAATCGTTTTTAAGTGTGCAGCTCGGGGACATGAAGTATATTCACACTGTTGTGCATCCACCACGAACCATCTCCAGAGCTCTTTTCAGGTGGCAAGACTGGAGCTCTGTGCCCATGAAACCACGCCCCATTCTCCCCTCCCCCAGCTCCTGACAACCACCGCTCTGCTTGCTGTCTCTGTGAATCAACCAGTAGAAACCCCACATAGAAGTAGAATCATACAGTATTTGATTTTGTGACGGGTTTATTTCCCTTAGCATCACGCCCTCAATGTCCATCCCTGTTGTAGCAGGTGTCAGAACCTCCTTCCTTTCCAAGGCTGAATAATATTCCAGTGTGCGGCTCTGCCATGTTTTGTCTATCCGTGCATCTGCAGATGGACACTTAGACTGCTTCTGCCTTCTGGCACCTGTGAATAATGCTGCCGTGAACGTGGCTGTACACATATCCCTCCAAGACCCTACTTTTAATCTCTTTGGGTATTTGCCAAGAAGTGGAATTAGGGGATCATATGGTAATTCTACTTGAATGTTTTAAGGAACTACCATACTGTTTTCCATATTTCCAAGGCTTTTGGAATGCTTGTTGGAGGCAGAAATGTCCATGTGGAGCATGGGGCAGGCCCTGCATATTTTAAGTGAGGAGACTCAGTCTTCAGAGGGTGGGACACTTGCACACGCTCACCCAGCAAACATCCCTATTACTGGCAGGTCGCCTTGTCAATTCCAGTTTTGCTAGAAATCGGAAACATTCAGCTCAACAGATGCTCCTCTGATTCCCCCAAAGGGAACTGCCTGCCTCAGTGCCGTGGCCCCACAGTTCCCTGTGTGCTGGTCTCTCTCTGTTTTGATGTCTGTCTCTCTGGATGTAAGCCCTTGGGAGGCAGGGCCACCACGCATTTATCATCTCCTTTGAATTTGCAGTGATTTGCGTAATTCCTAAGTGCTTACTTGACACTCACTGGAGACTTGTGCAACATGTCACCTCTGAACCCCAGTCCCCCGTCCCCAGCCCTCAGTCTACCAGCATTCGGACCCTGACACAGGCTGCAACGGTGTTGTCCATAGCCCCTCATGAGCCTGACTTCCCGACCCACCAAAAACACAGAACACGGCTGAGCCCTCCCTCTCCGGAAGCCTCCCTGCCTAGATTCTCCTCCTCTGACTCTGTCCCCCCTCTCCGGTTATTGTTCCCTCTTCCTGGAGGCCTTCTGTACTTGGTGTCTTTGTCCATCAGCTTTGCTTGCTCGCCTACAGTCATGGAAAGTCACATGCCCACCCTCCATTTTCAGCTGTGGACTCCTTTCCCCCCTCTGGCACCCACAGGTCCTGCCCTGACATGTCTTCTGAGCTCCAGGACCACCTTTCTGGTGGCCTAACCCGGGTTCCCCCAAGAAAAGCCTTCAGTCCTTCACTCTTACTACTGCTCGGTCCTATCCCTCTCCTCATCCTGCGCTACGGATTTTGGTCATGGCCTTGCCACCTCCCTCATCAAACTACCTGTTCCCTCAGTGTCTGTGAGCGCACTAGAACTGTCCCCCGCTCCCAAGGCCGCACCTTCCTTTCCCCGGAGGCTGCCCTGCCTTTGCTCAGGTATTTCAGGTCTGTCTTCCTGTCTCTGACTTATCCTGCATACTGCTACCCAGTGAAATCTCTGGAATGCCGTGTAGATTATGCCAACCCCTTGCTCAAATACACCTGCTGGTGTTTGAGTCTTACGGCCCAGGCAGACATCTGAGGAAGGCCCCATGGTCGCGCTCGCCTGGTCAGCCCCCAGCCAGCTGCTGGAAGGAATGGGAAGAATAGGAGTCCTGGTTTCAGCCCTCACTTAGAATGCCCCTGAGGGAAGAGCACACACACCCCTGAATCCTTTCCCGGTCATAAAAATGTGTTGGTATTTTCTGGTTTAAAAAAGAGTGATTCTCATGGGGCGCCTGGGTGGCTCAGTCGTTAAACATCTGCGTTCGGCTCAGGTCACGGTCCCGGGGTCCTGGGATCGAGCCCCGCATCGGGCTCCCTGCTCGGCGGGGAGCCTGCTTCTCCCTCCTCCACTCCCCCTGCTTGTGTTCCCTCTCTTGCTGCGTCTCTCTGTCAAATAAATAAATAAATAAATAAATAAATAAATAAATAAATCGATCAATCAAATCTTTAAAAGAGAGAGAGAGAGAGAGATCTCAGAACGTCTTCCATATCAGCTCAGACACCTGCCCTCATTCCTTCACCTGCAGAGTCCCGTGGAGAACGCCTCCTGGCCTCCCACATCTCCCTGACAAGCTGCTTCTGTCCTGCTTTTGGCACAAATTTCACCCAAGGAGTGATGGGATGGCAAATCTCCCCTCCTGAATTCCCCCTTTCCTTGCTGCAGACACATCTGCTTGCATCTGTGGTGCAGCCATCCCCCAGCTCAGGGTTCTTCATTGTGGGTTTCTGTGCCCTTGACCGCTGTACCAGCTGCTCCGGCCCCACGGGGCGTTCCAGCAGGGCCATGGGAAGGGGCTGCTGCCGGCGCCACATGGATTAGCAAAGAGACCGATGGTGTCCTCTCTGGAAACTTCACATCAGGGCTCAGCAAGCGTGAAGAGGTCAAGTCTGGCCTCGGCTGCGTCCGCTCTCCACTCTGGCCCGGCTGCCTGGGGTCCCATCAGCCGAAGCTCCTGGAAGACATAAGGAAGTTTCCTTAAAGCCGCTGCGATTGTACCCTGAGCACGGGGACACCGAGCCGCTCGCCGAACCTCTGCAACCCGCAGATGCTGCAGGTCTGGGAAGCTAACAAGCCTCTCCAAGCAGACAAGATTGGTTTTCAAGAGGAAAAAGCCCACTGGGGAAAGAAGGACGTATTCCAGAGCCTACGGCGCTCAGAAGAGCTGATCAATTACAGGGCACAAAGCTTTGAAGGTGCCGAGACCACTCCCAGGGGCCCAACTCCGGACCCCGAGGCCCAGGGCCATGGCAGATCGGAGTCAGACTCGGACAGCTGGGATCCGGCTGGCTGAGAGGGGAGCCACATCCAGCCACGGCCCCAGTGTGTGCTTCCAGAACACATTCAGGCCTGGCCACGGACTTCCCCGCATCATGAAAAAACAATTAAACCCCTCTGATCTGCTGCAGAGAGCCCAAGAGGGCGTACGTCTTTGGCCCGCCAGGAAGGGCCCGGGCGGCATGGAGAGCCCAGCTATGCCCCGAGGCTCTGAAGTGGGCTCTGAGCAGGGCAGTGACGGCGCATACAGAAGCAGCTATTTTGACTCTTCAGAGGAGACCCTGATAGACTGTTCCTCGTGGCAGGCTCCCGCAGTAGAAATGAGCCCGGAGACCCAAGCAGGGACATGAGAGTCGGGAAAGTACCGGTTCATTACATGAAGCAGATGTTACTCACTCACGGAGGAGCCCAACAGAGCTTGGCCGCGGCCGCTGCCAGGAGCACCAACGAGGCACGGAGTCTGTTTCTCCCTCTGCTCCCCCCGCCCCGCTCGTGCACTCTCTCATTCTCAAGTAAATAAATAAAATCTTTTTTTAAAAAAAGAAATAAAGTCTATTAATTTAAAAAAAATGAAACAGGCAGCCTTAAGGGAAAGAAGAGGATCTAACTGATCTCCTGCGTGCAGCTGTCAAATGTGACAAGGTGATGTGGACATAGAAGCCATGCCCTCACCCAGCGACCCCCGAGTCATCCCACAGTTCCAGGGCAAACCTCACTCACCACTCTCTTAGTAGGAAACCTGCCCCATGTTTGAAGACACGAACTGACCTCGGCTTCGTCTTGCGGATTCTGTAAGGCTCACAGGGAGATTGCGCATTTGTATTTCCCTGTTCAGTGAAGGCCTTCGTTCACCCGGTGTTCACATTGTTGTGGGTTAGACAACACACAGACAAGGGTGAGTTTCACAAAATAGTGGCATCAGTTTTTCCATCTGCTGGAAGGAGACAGAAGTCTTCCCCAAAAGCATGCGAAATTCCTCCCACCGAGTATCTTGTTGAAACTGTACCTTATCGTGGAACATTTCCTTTGGAATCATGAACCAGACTAAATAGCAACTCAGCAAAATTCTAGAACTTTCATGACATTAGTTCTGTAGTCAACTCAGAAATGCACGTGGAGAAGACCTGGCATACTCCGAATTTGCCGAAAACAACTGGAGAGGCCGAAAAGCCTGTCTTCTGTCACCGACGACGTCTTTTCAGTGACTGTCTCAAAGGAACAGTTGGATTTCTGATAACCCATGGTGTGGTTAAATTCACGGGTTTGGTTTTGTGCCTCTGAGCTTAGACTGCACTGCAGTTTTCCTTTGTCCTTCATCTCGGACCTGATGGGGGTCGTGGTGCCGATGAGACACGTCTGTGGCAGAGGGAACATAATTGGAGCCTGACAGTAAGATCTTCTTCCCTCAGAGCCCTGGTGAGGAGACAAAGCTCTTCAGGGAGGTGCTCAAAATACATCCGGAGCTGCTCAGGACCCTAACAGGTAGCCCGGTGAAGCAATCCCTCCCCGCCTCCGTGAAATCTGAGCACCGCAGCTCCTGCACACAGACTCATTCAGGGAAGGAACAAAACTATGGCATTAGCATCCACGCCGACTTGCCCGCCACCAACAGAGGGCATCAGTGGCCATGCTCTGTCGTTGACCCCCCCCCCTTCCATCGGCTTCCTCTTGAGCCAGATGGGTTGGGGCTCCAGTTGGAGGGCTGTTATAACAGCTTTAACTTCCTAGTGTAGGATAAGCACAAAAGCAGTAGGAGCCTAGGCAAAAGCTGAGACTTGCAATGAGTATGGTTATGATGGAAATGATAGGAGAGATGGTTTTCCGAGTGAACGGTGGTGAGAACGGGGCGTGTTTGTGTATGCACAGATGCTCACGTATACAGGACCTTTGTAGGGCCGGACGTGGCCCTGGGGTCCCGGCGACAGTCGTTAGAATGGGCATCTGTGTGTATGAATTTACATCTGTTGACTCGGGAATGGCAAGAATTTTGATTCAAGCATATGAGAGCCACAAGAGCCTCCTGAGGGGCTTTGTAGGAGAGGCCACTGGAATTAGGGACAAGGACAGTGAAGCTGAGTGGAATGAAAAGAAGCAGAAAACTTGCTAAAGAGACAAGAATTGCTGCTCTCAGCTGCTCCCGGATGCTGTGGGGCGGGCACAGGGGCCAGGCCCCTCTGCAAAAGAGAGCAGAGCTGACGGAAGACACTGGAGGCCAGAGTCCAGCTTTTCAGGGAATAATGTCAGAAAGGTGATGCATATTTGGATAAAGATGAGAAGCAAAAAACATATCTAGCAAAAGAAAAGAGCCAGAAAGTACACGTAGCCCATCAAAACGGCAGAGTGTGAGGCCCCAAAACATTAGAGTGAACAAAGGACGGTAAATACATGAGCTAAGTTTCATTCACTTAACACATAATAACTAATCCTTACAAAGTACTTTGCAAGTGCCAGATTCTGAAGTCCTAAGAGCTTTTCATGCGATTCTAGTGAGACAGGAGCTGTGGTTGTCACCCTGTTCTATAAATTGGGAAACAGAGGCACAAAGGGATTCACTAAATCATTCAAACTGGACAGCCGGTGACCGTGGGCGCTGGGATTCCAACCCCATGTCTCTGCCCGGCCCTGCATCCTCACCCTGAGCATCACACCGTGAGTCATAGCCCTGTGCCAGGAGCTCAGCACAATGTAATTCTTACCATATTTATTATGCTATCTTTTTTTATTATTTTGTTTTAGCAATTATAGAAGTGGTTACATAGTAGGGTAGATAGAAGAGTGCCCACCACCAAATATGCCCTTGTCCTAATCTCTGGGACTTGTGAGCATGTTCGTTTATATGGCAAGAGGAATTAAGGTTGCAGATGGTCAGCTGACCTGAAAATAGGGAAATTAGCTTGGATTATTCGGGAGTGCCAGATGTGATCTCAAGTGTCCTTAAAAGGGGAGGTAGCATCAGAAAAACCTTCACTTCTCCTCCTGTGCTTCTCCCTCAGTCCCACGACTACCACCCTGTACACTTTCGACATCAGATTGCAGCAGGGGGGGGGGATCTCCCCTCACCAGGCAATTCTCTGCAACACCAGCTGGGTAACCTAAATTCAGTTCAATTCTGACATCGACTGGAGTTAGCCCAGACCCCACAGGTGAAGGGCTCAGTCCCCCAAGACTGCCCCCACCTAAGACACCAATTGTAAGTCGCAGGTCCTCAGGTTACCCACAACTTCTAGCAGACTTGGTTACAAATCACAAGTTCCCATGACCCTCCCTCAAGTTCAATTAACTTGCTAAATCGCTCACAGAACTCAAAAGAACAGTTTACTAATTGCCACTTTATTATAAAAAGGATATGACACAGGAACAGCCAGATGGACGAGCTGCAGAGGGCACGGTTGTGGGGAGGCTGTGGAGCTCCCATGCCCCCTGTGGGCCTCTCCCACACCTCCGTGTGTGCGCCAACCCAGAAAAATCTCTGAATCCTGTGCTTGGGTGAGTTTTTTTTCTGGAGGCTTCGTCATGTAGGCATGATTGATCATTAACTCAAAATCCAGCCCTTCTTCCCTCCCTGGAGGATGGCGATGGGGCTGAAAGTTCCAAGCTTCTCATCAAGGCGTGGTCTTTCTGGTGACCAACCCCAGTCCTGAAGCTACCCACCAAGAGTCACTGCATTAGAACAAAAGACACTTCCGTCATCCGGAAAGTTCCAAGGAACTTAGGAGCTCTGTGTCAGGAACCGGGTCAAAGAGCAAATATTAGAACAAAAGATGTTCCCTGCTCTTATCACTAGTAAGTTATGAAAGTGTTTGGAGATCTATGCCAGGAATGAGGGGCCAGAGACCAATATATGTATTTCCTATTCTTTCATAGAGGAGGCAGAAGAGATCAGAGAAAGTCTTTGAGAGAAACTTGGCCTGTGTTTCTGGCTTTGAAGACGTAGGAAAGGGCCCAAGGAATGCAGGCAGCCTCTAAAAAGCCGGAGAAAGCAAGGGCATGGATTCTCCTCTGGATCATCCAGAAGGGAACGCATCCCTGCTGACACCTTGGTTTTGGCCTGGTGGGGCTTCTAGCCTACAGGACTGAAAGATAATAAATGTGTTTTATTTATTTGTTTGTTTTTATGCCACTATGTTGCTGGTACTTTGTCACTGCCACAATAAAAAAAATGAAGAGACGAGACATGACATTGACCCAACACGCATTTATTGAGCACTCTCCAGGTACCAGGCACAAATGTGCCTTCTTATTCCAGCCTTACAACAACCCTAGAAGGAGAGAACCTTTCCTCACCCCATTTTAGAGGTGGAGAAACTGAGTCATAAGCAGGTTATTATTTGAAGTGAAGAGGTGCCAAGACCAGAATCTGAAGGTGGGTTTATGGAGTCTACCTGTTTCCCACCAAGGGTTTGTGGTTAGAGAGAAGGAAGAAGGGGGGAAGGCCTATAGCCATCCCAGGAGCTCTGACGCTTCGGGCAGTGAGACCCGTGGACAGGAGGAAAACAGAGTGTGCAGAGCATGCCCGGCCTCCCAGCAGGTCGAGCCTGGACCCTGGCTCCTGTTTCCCAAGGCCCCTCTCTTAGCTGGCATCTTCTCTTGCTGCCTGATATTTCCAGAGGCCCACAAGCTCACAGCGTATCGGTCCTTCCTCCAAATCAATCTTTGATCTACATCTCTTAGCTCAGCAGAAGTTCACGATGTCCCGTCGAAATGGCGTGCAGCTGGGGAATCAGGATGCTGGGGTTCCAGTCCCTGCTCTGCCCATGTGACCATAATCAGCGTACACACACACCTTCCTGGGCCTCAGCTGTTATTCCAGGTCAAGGGCTGGTTTGTGCAGCCAGCTGAGCTGCATGAAGCCCGAGGCCTGCATCTTTCCAGAAAGCTTTGCCTCAGCTGTTGTAGTGACTCATGATGATGAAATAATATTCTGTTCTTCTAATGAAGGAAGTTACAGCACTGATTCCACTGTGAGAGAGAGAGTTCGAAATTGTATTATTTTGCCCAATTTTTTTCCTATGAAATTTTGAAAACATAAGGATACAATTAAAACCTGGGAACCGAAACTCCCATTAGAATCCACCTAGAGGCTCCTTCTTTGTGATTGTGGAACTGCTTGAGAGAATGACTTGCTACCCAAAACCGGTAGGGGAAAAGCATGCACCTGCCAAGGAGAGAGAGCTGCCATTGTAAAGGTAAGTAATTCCCTTTTCTGTTTCTATAGACACCACTGTTATTGGATAATGATGAAGAAGAGGCGCAGTTCTGAGTTGGCAGGACAGTGGAGTACCACCATGCAAAGGGGAACAGGAGCAGTGGGGTGGGAGAAGAAGGAAGAATTGCAGCAGCCCCTACAACGCTCGTGACATGCCCAGGAATACGCTGTGTGAACGCCAGGGAAGGAAACGCCCCCTCCAGCACCCTGTCTGATCTAAATCACAGAACATGCCTTGAATTTTAAATGATCATCAGTAAAACTCACTTCAACAGATACCAGTTGTGAGTCTACTGTGTGCCGGCACACAGATACAGAGATGTCTACACCCTCGAGGAGCTCACTTCTCAATGGAGAGAGAAAATAAACTGTATGCAGACAAGAGCAGAACATCAGGAACCCCATCGCTGCCATTTCTTATATTAAGAGGTCAAATGGGAAAACCCCATGGTCATCTATAGGGATACCAAAAAGACATTTACTAAAATTCACATCTGCTTCTGATAAAAATTCTAAGTAACTGGAGAGTAGACATAAATTTTCTAAAATTAAGAGTATCTATTAGAAACATTGAGCAGGATATCATACTAATAATAAATCATTAGATATTCCCATTAAAGTCAGAGTGGTAAATGGCTGTAACGGCCACACATTCGCCCCACCCCTGTGTGCCCACTCCTTTGTGGTGTTGTTTTGCCTCTTGTCCCATAAGGGGTGGAGTCTCAGGCCCCACCTCTTGTTATGGGCTGGCCTTGTGACATGTTTTGACAAAGGAACTTGCAGGAAGTGACATGATGGGAGTCCAAACCTAGGACCCCGGAGACCTTGCAGTTCCTGCTCATGCCCCCTGGGGGCGCTGCTCTGAGAACACCATGCGAAGAAACCCTGTCTCACCTGCAAGAGGTTGTGAGGCCCCATGGAGCAGAATTGAGCTGTCTCAGCTGAGGGCTAGCACAACCATTCGACACTTGAGTGGGCCATCTTGGGCCACTCTGTCTTGGTAGAGCTACAAATGACCACAGCCACATCAAGGATCCTGGGTGAGACTAGCAAGGGGCAGTCCAGTTAAGCCAGCCCAACCTGCTGATCCACAACACAGTGAACAAATAAAACAGGGGCTCTTCTAAGCCACTAAGTGTTGGGATAATTTACTATACATATCACTTTGCTAGGGCTGCCATAACAAAGTAACCATATTTGGCTTAAACATAAACAACTGAAATGTATTGTCTCACGGTTCTGGAAACCAGAAGTCTGAAGTCAAGGTGTCAGTAGGGCTGATTCCTTCTGAGGACTGGGAGGGAAGAGTTTATCCCAGGCTTCTCAGCTTGGCTTGTAGACAGCCATCTTCATGTTCACATCCTTTTCTCCCTGTATGTCTACATCTAAATGTCCCCTTTTTCTAAGGACATTAGTCATATTGGATTATTTTTAATGACCTCATTTTAATTTGATGACCTCTGTAAAGACCATATCTCTAAATAAGGCCACATTCCGAGGGACTGGGAGTTAGGACATCAACATATGACTTTGGGGGGCACACTGTTCAACCTGTAACATTACACAATGATAAATGACTTCTACATTTGGGAGCAAGAGCAAGGACTATCATTCAACTTTTGTTCTGAAGGTTCTAACTAACGTATAAGGCAAGACAAAGAAGCAAAATCTTTAAAGATTGGAAAAGAAAAGACAAGATTATTCACTGAAATAAAAAAATAAAAAAGCAAGAGTATTGTCACTGGAACATTATCTCATTTTCTACCTAGAAAATCAAAGAGCATTAACTGAAACACCATCAAAACCCAGAAGAGCATTCCTTAAGATTCCTGCATACACATTAAAATATTTTCCAAAACAGCTTTCCTTGATATCAGTAATAACCAATTTGAATATATAATTTTAAAGACTACATACACAAAAAGACTCATATATGAACATTCATATCGGCTTTATTAACAATAGCCCCCAAGTAGAAACAATTCAAATGTCCATCAACTGTTGAATGTCTAAAGAGTGGCACCGTCATATGATTGTGGACATGTGTGGCATACATATTTATATATAAAAATACATTCATTAAGAGCATAAAACTCATAAACCTATACTTAGTATGGATGCATTCATTTTATTGTATGTAAATTATACTTAAATAAAATCACTTAAAAATCCTAATTTTATTCAAGGGAATAAAACTAAAATAAAAGAGGACATTAAAATGCTGAAAGAAAATTTAGGAGAATATTCTTATAACCTTATGTAAAAAATAATTTGTTTCATGACAGTTAAGCAAAGGCGTAATTAAAAGATTAAAAGTTTATGTTTCATAAAACATTTCAAACAGCTTATATATCAAAAGGTGTCATCAAAAAGAGTTTTCATAAGCAACAAACTTGGAAAGATTGCAACATAGGTGGCAAACAATGGAACCCCAGGATGGCAAACAACGGAACCCCAGGAAAACCACTGCCCAAGGGTTGGGAAGCAAGCAGAGAAAGGCGGGCGGGGGGGGAACGGTTGAACCTTAGGATGTCTAGGAACCGAGAAGGTAGGGGTGTGAGCACCATGTGGATGTCGAAATTGCAGGGAAGGAAGACAGGAGGTGAGCAGGCAGAAAGCTTCTGCACTAGCTGCCCACTGTTCAGCCACGCGGAGCACAAGCGGTAGGGAGCATCCTTCCTCTTCTAGTGCATTTAGCTCACCAGGTGGTGACTGGCTTAGCAGTTATTGTGATGCAATCAGTGGTCTATGAGATTACTGTCTTCCTCTCCTCAGACAAGACTGGGGAATGAGGAGAAAGATGTATATGCTATCAGTTCTCAAGCCTTTCAGTCTCAGAAGCTCTTTACACTCTAAAAAACTATTGAGGACCAAATAGTTTTTTTTTAGAAATCAAAACTAAAAATGCTTCTAAGTGTTTATAATACATTTAAAAATGAAAATAATAAAGCCATTACGTGTTAACATAAACAAATTACTTTATAAAAATTAGCTGTGTTTTTCAAAACAAGAGGGTAATGAGAAGAGTATGTTTCCGTGCATCTCTTTACTGCCTGACTTCCCAGAAGATAGTTGGCTTGCTCCTACATGAGATCAGTGATCATATGCTGTTTTGGTTGACCTCCCAAAGACATGTAATTAGAGAAAAGAGCAATATTGAACAGCCTTTTCACATAATTATGGATATTCTTGCATACAACACTAAAACTCAAAAAGTTATAGATTCTTAAAGCTAGTTGTAATGTGGAAACAGAAACCCCATCATTGCATCAATGACTTTTTCTACCCCACTAAACTAAACACTTTGTTCCATTTGGTACTTTCAATGGATGTTTTAATCCATATGTGATTTTGTATCATCGTGCGTTGGTCATTTGGAAAAATGTGGGTTCACTGAGTCATGCAGATCTTCCGAATGTTGGAACATTTCATTAGACAATATTAAACAATTACATTTGTTAAAAATCACCCCCAGTCTCATTGGTGAAGCCCTTAAGTCCTGGGAAGCTGTCAGGCCCATGGTGGCTGACGTAAGTGTTCCAAAATTCCAATTTTCACTTGAAAGCTTGAATTTTATCACTGGCAAAAACAAAAAACAAAAAAACCACTGTCAGTCGCTTTCCTCAAAATGACAGCCTCACTTTGTTCATTTTTGAGAAGATGTCTAGCAAATACCCCAGTCTGAATAGCCACAGCATGTCCGTCAGTCATCCTTTGAAGTCAAAATGGTGTTCCAAGGAAGAAGCAGCTCACTGGGCTCAAAACAGAAACTATTGCAAACATGCTGTCCTTCGAGTCGATGCACATACCAGGGGAGGTAGCAGAAGTGCTGGTGCTCGTTCCCCAGAATATGAAAGACACCTGCATCAGGTCGAGATGTAATCAAATTAATAGTTTTTGCTGTTTCATCAAGGGGATTCTTCAGTGAACTTGGCTTTTTTTCTTTCAATTGCGAGTACACAGAATGACCACGAGTGAGGGCAGCTTGCTGTCCCTGCTTCCATTCCTGCCAAGGCTCGAGCTGTTTACCCACCACTACTTTTAGTACCATTTGGCAATGCCAACAACAGTGAAGGAGAGAAATGAAATCTTAGCATACTTCTGAAAACAGTTTTGACCTCACAGATCTCCAGTAGGGGTCTCAGGGACCCTAAGGGTCTACACTCGAAGACACTGTGCTGTGCCACCCCAAGGAAATAATCAGAAGTTTGTTCAAAGATGGATGGTCAGGAATGTCAATCTCAACATCTTTGAAATAGTGGAAAATTGAAATCATCTGAATGTTTCTAAGAACACACCGTTTACATGTTTGTGCATCCATGAAATGAAACATAAAACAGGTTGGGTGTCAGGGGAACCAGACAAGAGACAGAGATTTGCACCCTGGAGGTTTGCCGGGAAGTGCGGTTGAGAACAACACCTGTAAGAACATGGAGGAAGCAGGACTGAGTAGATGCTCTTGCAAAAGAGGCTTCAGCTCATCGCACCTTTCAGAGGCACGGAAGGGCAAGGGCACCAGGTCTTCCCCCTCTCTCACCGCACGGATCAGTCAGCAGAGCGGGCGGGATAGGACAGCCCAGTCCCCCACACCGAGCCAGTGCTTGGTCCGGCTCCACAGTGCTGTTCGCCGCGGGCAGGCAGCTCTCTGGGCAGCTGGGGGAACGAGGGTCCTGTTTCTGAAGGAGGTTTTGGGGTGTGCAGCATGGCCTCTGCTGTGAGCTCTCACAAGAGACAAGGCCGTCCCATAAGGTCTAATGGGAAAAGCTGGTTTTGACTGAAGGAAAAGGTTCTAGCCTAAGCCCATTTTTTTTGTGCTAAAAAATAAAAAAGGGGGCACCTGGGTGGCTCAGTCGTTAAGCGTCTGCCTTCGGCTCGGGTCATGATCCTGGGGTCCTGGGATCGAGTCCCGCATCGGGCTCCCTGCTCTGCTGGAAGCCTGCTTCTCCCTCTCCCACTCCCCCTGCTTGTGTTCCCTCTCTCGCTGTGTTTCTCTCTGTCAAATAAATAAATAAAATCTTAAAAAAAAAATTAAAAAAAATAAAAAATAAATAAAAATAAAAAAGAATTTCGAGGCACATGGGTGGTTCAGTCGGTTAAGCTACTTCAGCTGAGGTCATTATCCCGGAGTCCCAGGATCAAGCCCCACGTCGGGCTCCCTGCTCAGTGGGGAGTCTGCTTCTCCCTCTGCCTCTCACCCCGTTCTTGTGCTCTCTCTCAATCTCAAATAAATAAAATCTTTATTTAAAAAATAAAAAATAAATAAAAGGTGAGTTTATGGAGAAAGCCCCAGAAACTGTTCCTAGTAGTTACCTGTGGTGATGGCATTTAAGGGCATTTAATTTCTTCTTTAGAAACTTCTGGATCTTTCTGAATGTTTAAAGGAACATACGCTACTTTTATAACCACACAAAATAAGAAAACCTAATGAGAGAAGCGCTCCATCGGCCGCAGTCTCTCGAACACAGATGAAGCCCTGCACGTGAGCAGCCCGGCCAGTCCTTCAGATAGAAGAAAACCTCACCTTGTGAGGCTAAGGGACTCATCCATGCTGTCAGAAGGGCTCTGAGTGCCCCCCGGGGTCTGGAACCCTGTTCTCCCAATTCCCTATTCCCAAATCGATGTTAACCAAGAGCTGAAGCATGCCCCTGGAGGGAGCCTGGGAACCAGAGGAGGTGCCCTGTGGAGGATCTGTGGTGTCAGTGACGGAGATGCTGAGCCAGCCTTCTAAGCAGGGAGAAGAGCCCAAGCACAGGCTCAGAGGCCGGCAGCAGAGGGAAGTTCCAGAGAATGAGCAGTGGATCCACTGGGCCACGGAGATGAGGAAGGAGCAGGTGGGCTAATGCTGGTGTGGCGGCCCAGGCAAGACCCTGTGGCCTCAAGGACTTGTCCCCTAGAGCAGGAGAAGCAGCTAGGCAGAGAGGCCACTGGGTGCTTGCGTGAGCAATCCTATCATTCGGGGATGGGTGCTGCACTCCAGGAAAATGAATCTGGCAGCTCAATCGCCCAAGGAGACAGATGAGAAGCAGAAATACCAAAAGAGGAAATAAGTGAAAATATTTGTTAATGGATTTCAAGAACAATAAGAGAGTCCTTAGAAATGAAGGATCTTAAAACTGGTTAGTGATATGAATGTGCCCCACGCAGCTGGGGACGCTCAGTCCTGGGTGCCGGCATGGTGGTGGCGCTCTGGACACTCCTCAGAAACTATTTATTTGGTCATGAACGGATTTCCTCATTCCCTGCACTCCTATTTCATGAGGATTGACCAGGTACCAGGCAGGTGTGTTTGGTTGTGTACAAGATCTGATTAAACCTCGCACTTCAAGCACGTCTACACTGCCTGCAGAGGCAATCTGAGAAGAATCAGGCAGCACGGGAGGACACTGAAAAGCGCTGTCATGAACTCTGAGAAGCATCTGGAATTATATGATTCATTCCCGGGAACACAAAGTCACCTTCGCGAAATTAGTTCGCCAAGAGATTTGTGCCAGGAAGTTTAGGACCTACATCTTATGCGCGATTCAGCATTGGGGGTGTCAGAGCTGGGTGGAGGCCACAGGCTCGGGTGATGTACCCGGCGTCGTGGCTCAGCGCCGAGTCCAGCCAGGGGGAGGCCGGACAGGCCAGGAGGCCCGAGCACGGAGGTCCCAGTGCTGGGGGAAGGGCAGTGTGGAGCTGCTCCAAGGAGGAGACACGGGGCCGATTCCCAGGCAGGCTTCGGCTGGTGGCACTAACCATAAGCTGCCTGCCCCTTGATGCTTCTTGTCCCTTTCTGGAGAGCCCATTCAAGGCCATCGCTATGCACAGACCCCTAACCCTGGGCCAGGCCGGGCACCAGGGACTCAAAGAAAACAGTCCCCATTCTCAAGGAGCTCAGACCAATAGATCTGAAAGCCCCACATCTAACAAGCTCCAGCCCAAGTCAGGAGCTGACAGGTGTGTGACAGGGGCTAAGACAGAGGAGGGGGAATGAGTCTGATGGTGACCGCGGTGGGCCTCAAGAGACTCTGGGCATTCCAGCTGAGCCCTTGGCCGGTGAGGGTGATTTCAAGTGAAGGGAGGTGTTGCAGGGAGACTTTCTGAAATATGAGATGATTTTCCCTTTTCTCGAGCATGAAATTGTTTTAACACCACTCCCTAAGAACGTGTGATCTTGCATTTCGATAGCCCTTCTGCCTCTCCCTCTGTGGTGAACAATGCATCCTGAATTCCTGGGCTGGTGGAATGAGTTTTCCTAAAACAAGGTTTTCATCGTGTCACTCCCAGATCAAAATCCTGCAGTGACTCTGCATTGAAACTTTTTTTTAAAATCGATGGAACAGAGAGATATTCTCAAGAAAATGTGGGGGAGTCCTGCCTTCGAAGGACTGGGAATTGCAGAGACGGACTCCATTAGACTAGGAGGCGCCCCTGGGAGAGCTCAGACAAGGAGCTCATCCACAGGAGAGAGGCAGGACTGCCTCCGGGGTTGGGTTGGTCTAGACCAAGGCATCCCCTGAATCTGGAGGGGTTGTTGAGACAGACAGAGAGAGAGAGAGAGAGAGAGAGAGAGAGTGAGTCAGTTTCATTTAAGGGGGGCCTTGCCAAATGGGGGACCCCGAGGGGCAGAGAGGGTAAAGGAGAGTCTGACCACTGTGGAGATGGAGACCAATGGCAATAGGAGAAGCATCTTCCATTGGGCGGGACTTAGAGCTTCCTAAGAGCCGGGGGAGGACTGGTGAGCAAGAGTCACATGGACTCCCATGGACCTGGGCTCAGTAAAGGGGGCTTTCTTGGGTGACAGTGCATGCTGGGCAGGGAAATCAGCTTGCCCAGCAATCAGAAACACCTGGTTCTTCCTCATTACTTGTCCCACCCCAAGTGTCTTCTTGGAGGTTATGGCAAAGTACCATGCTGGGGACACACTGGGGACGAGTGCAGACACAGTCCCTGTCTTCACAAGTTGTACAGTCTGGAGCAACGCTCAGCAAACAACAACCCACCCACCCGCTGTCTTTGTAAACTTTTATTGGCGCAGGGCCATGCTCCTTTCTTTCTGTGTGGTCTGTGTCTGCTTTGGCCTGCCGTTGGCAGGGCTGGGAATGTGCAGCCGACACCGTACGGCCCACAGAGCCTGGGGTGCTTACATTTAGGAAAAGTTTGCCAATCCAGTCCCTGCATGAGCAAATGTCTGTTACAATACAGCATACAGGTACCCCAGCACCTCTCAGGGAGTCTGGCCATGTTCAAGGAGACAATTCACATCCAGTGCTTAGCACAGTTCTTGTCATGGAGTAAGTGTCTGATAAACCACAGCTATTGAGGTTGAGGAGGAGGAGGAGGAGGAGAGAGGAAGGAAGGAAGATGTCCGGGATGTTGAGGGAGCACTGAAATAGCAGCTATAAGGGACATCAGGGAAGGCTTCCAGGAAGAAGTGATGTCTAAGATGTTATCTGATGAATCAGTTGGTACCACCAGGTGAAGTAGAGCTCCCACGCGGTGTAAAAGCCTCATGCATGTGAAACCAGTTCAGCATGGCTGGAGTGGTGGACATGAGAAACGATGCTGGGAGGGCCCATCAGACCTGGGAGACACACGACTCATGTGGGGCTCATCCTGAGGCTCATAGGAATTCAGTAACGTTTTCCTGGAGGGGGTGCCATAATCAAGCTTGTATTTTAACACTAATTGTTCTGGTTGTAACATAAAGAATACATTAAAAGGATGAGCGTGGAGGGTGGGAGACCGGTATCCAGCTGGGAGATGGGGAGGTCCAGACAAGGCCAGTGGTAGTGGGGATGGAGCGCTGAAGGGTGTGGAGTCCAGAGGAGCTTGGATAGAGTGGATATGGGTGTGAGGGAGAGGGAGACATCAAGGAGGAGCCACAGGGTCCTGGCTGGGCTCCTGGACAGTGATGCGCCATCAGGGTTGGTGGCAAGGGGCAAGGCAGGCAAGGAAAGGTAGAGCCAATGGGGAGGGCCATGTTGGCCAGCAGGGAACAGAAGACACACCCCTCAGGGGAACCGAGGGGATGACAGCAAAGGCACTAGTGATCAAAGTGTGGGCAGGATTTAAGGGGCAAGAAGCGATGGTGAAGGTGCCAGAAATGGGGATGGGGAGGCCAGCAGCACCTCAATGACAGAAGGTAAAGAAGAACATCGGTTACCTGAGTCAGAGAGAATGGCCATATGGACAGGGGGCACCAAGTCAATCCCTTGGCCCCCATCTCAACCTCCTGAAACCTGACAGCCTCCTAAGGAAGAGGAGGTTGAGGGAGCCAGCCGGCACAGTCCATGCCAGCCAGCCTCCTGGGCACAGGGCGGGTGGAGGCAGGGCGAGAGGCAGCCCGGGATGAGCCAGCAGAGCACAGGATGCTGAAGTCCTACGGGGCGCGCAGGTGGAGCCCCTTCCCGAGTGGCTGAACATGAGCATCTGAAGCTCAGGAGCAGGTCTGAGCTAAAGACATAGAGTGGGAGGCGCCATGAGCCTGGACCTGGGATGGGCAGAGGAAGACCCCACAAAGGATCTCAAGAGGAGCCATCAGGGAGGTGCGGAGACAATCGGAAGACCAAAAGAGGATGCTTCTCAGAGGGAAAAGTCTACTGTGCAGAATGGTGGTAAGAAGAGAAGCCGGCGGAGACTAACTATAGCCCCCCAACATGACAGAGCGCCACTGGGGACCTTAGCCCTGGGAATTTTCCTGGCTGGGGAGGGAAAAATTCACCTGCACTCAGTGGCAGTGGGAGGTAACGAAGAACAGGTATCAGGGTGGTTTGGTCTCCAAGGGGGAAGATGGCAGAACTGAGTGACAGCGGGTGCTCTCTGGTGCTGGAGCATGAGGCTCCAGGGGTGGGTGGGTGCAGAGTCAGGAATGAGGCTCCTGAATTCACTGGAGAGCTGAGCAAGGCAGAGAAGCCCAACAGACCCCCATTTCCCTGTGAACTGGGAACTCTGTGGGTTTGGGTCCAAATAAAGCACTGGAACCTCACATAAAGGACATTTGAACTTTTCCTTTTCTGTCCAGGTCCTTTTACCTGTGCTGCGGGGAGCTGGGGTGACAAGGAGCTTCCCTACATGGGCCACAGAGGAAGTGGAGGCGAAGGGGGGGTGAACGCAGCCTTGTAGAGAACGGTAGGACACTATGTAACACACAAGATTTTCCAGGGATGCTAGCCACTTATACCTAATAGGACCTTGAGAAAACTCCTTGGCCCCTCCAGGTCCTGCCCTGACTTCATCCACTAACTGAAGATCATATTACCCCTTCCATAATGTCATTGTGACAATTCAGTGGGCTGGTGACTGTCAAATGCCAAGAAGCGACTGGCACATAGTAGGTGCACAATACAGTTTAATTGTTTCTCCTCACTCCTGTATGTTTCTGGAAATGCTTACCTTGCCTCTTCCATCAACAAAGAAGACTTAAAACCTGTAAGTTCACAGGGAACAACCTGAGTATCATGGTAGGGGACAGAGGTAGAGAATAGTTCACCCTCCTTCTAATGCCACAACACATCCAAGTGTCTCTTCTGGAGGGATGTTGACTGCAGCCATCCTGAGGGTGGAAATGTTTAATGAGGAACAAAACAAAAGTGCTTTATCAGATTGCATTTCAGCTGGTATTTAAAATAAAAACAGAATAAAACTTTTTGGCAGGTTATTCAATCCTTATTTAATGTTGGCTTTAATTAGTTCAGGCTCTAGCTACCTAAATTCAGAGGAAAAAATTAAACCATGCTTGCTTAAAAAAATAAAATAATGTCTAGTTACTAGCAAGCAATTGAAGAGGGCGGGGAGAGGGCATTCTATTTTTTTTCAGCATCCCTTAACTATTCTTGTTCGACAGGAATTATTTTATTGTCAACAGATTTGTTACAAATTTATGAACCATTTTAACCTCTTTCTGTCGTGTGGGGAACATTTTCTGGTGGAAGAATTTGTAGAAATTGTTCAAAGCAGACTCTCACGTGGCAGCCCCCCCACCCCCGCACCGGAGGGCTCCTGGGAGGATGATGCACTCCGCAGAACTTCGCAAGAACCCCTCCCTCGTGTCTGTAGATGGGAGAGTAATATTTAGGACGTTTAGAAGTCATCTTCATAATACAATAAATAGAATGAAGCACCATGAAATTAGTCATGCCTATTGACCCATGAAAGTAAAAGAAATGATGTGACCACATAAAAAAAAAGGAGAGTAAATAAAGTTCTCTTTATGGATACATTTTTTAAACACTTTACCTTCCATCATTGGTCAAAACACTCCAAAATTATTATTGGTTAATCTCCTTTTCTTAACCACAATTCGCCTCTGGCATTCAATAGAGGGCATCGCTTCAACCATTATAAACTTCTAGAAGACGAAATATGTGTCCAACAAACTGATTACACTGTCCTCTTCGGACAGTAACCCCTGTCAGAGTGGTCTAAAACAGGAGAAGAGAATTATATACCCCACGATGGCTTTATTACACAATGAGGTAAATCGAAACATTTCCTTTCGCTTGTAAATGTCATCTCTCATAGGAACATTGCGCATGGGAACTAGAATATGATCATTTCGCCAAAGAGTTGCCCTTTTTCTTCTGCAGGATGAAAGCTCTCAAGTCAAGTTCTTTTTTTTAAAAAAAAAAACCTCTTTTTTTTAAGATTTTATTTATTTATTCATGACAGAGAGAGAGAGAGAGAGAGAGAGAAGCAGAGGGAGAAGCAGACTCCCAAGGAGCAGGGAGTCCGATGCAGGACTCGATCCCAGGACTCTGGGATCATGACCTGAGCAGAAGGCAGACGCTTAACCATCTGAGCCACCCAGGCGCCCTCAAGTCAAGTTCTTAAGCAATGATTAGATACTTTCTGTGTACAGTGCCTCTAGTTATGCTTTTCAAATTCCTGACAGAGTTGATCCAATGAGCATTCAGGGAGTCAACAGGATATCAGCAGCCTTTCAACGTTTTGGCCCATGGACCCTTTGCAAATTAAAGCAATCTCAAGGGGTGCCCGGGTGGCTCAGTGGGTTAAGTGTCCGACTCTTGATTTTGGCTCTGGCCCTCATCTCAGGGTTGTGATATCGAGCCCCTCACTGAGCTCCATACTCAGAGGGGAGTCTGCTTAAGATTCTCTCTCTCTCTCCCTCTGCTCCCCCACCGGCTCTCTAAATTAATTAATTAAATCTTAAAAAAATAAAGCAATCTCAAAAGGAAATTCTGAATTTTAAAAATCCTCGATGATGAGTAGTGCAAAGAAGACGTTACAACCTAAGCTGTTCCTAATCAAATTAAAATATAATATAAAAAGAATTATCCTCATATAACATTTAAGAAAATGGTGAATATTCTTTCTTAGAAAATGTCTTGCATATACCATATGGTATCTTGCATATAACATATGGAACAACAGTTAATGCCAGTGGGTAAGCATTGGGTAAATAGTTGCGGACTGAACGCCCTGAGGATGTTAAATCTACTGTGTACCCTAGACCTTCTCAGGGAGCAGCCACTCACCCACATTGCCACCTGCAGGAGCCAGGTAATTTCCACAAGGCAGTGGATGTCTTCTTAACCTCCAACTGTCAGACCGGATTGAGAATAATGAAGCTTGACAAGACTGAAGCTGGAAAAGGATTCATAACAACGGATCTGAGACAAGGGCTGAATTGTAACACAAAAGGTAATATCGTGTGTTGATTGAAAAGGTAGCTAATCTGTGTTCTTCTAGAAAACACGACACTTTGCAGAGAAAATGTGTACCCAACTGACACTAGAGTTGCTGGCTTTGGAAATATATTATTCAATAAACACTGATGTATGTAAGAGAATAATACATTGTTCGAAAGACGTTTACTCCTCTGTGCTGGGCACAGTGCTAACGCCTGGGACTGCAAAGAGAGACCTGGCTGCGCAGAGGCAGTCTCGGGGCCGACAGGTGATCTGGGAGAGCCGTCTCCAGGCCACGGAACCAGGAAAAGCTTTGTAGAGAAGATTACCTATGGTTCTGTCTCTAGAAACATTGAGAATATGACAGAGTGGGGAGGAGCAGTATTTGAGGCAGGAGGGACGGGGTGGTTATATACATACGTATGTATGTATGTATATGTACTATATATTAACTTTGTTAATGTTTTTATATATACTTATATTTATATACATGTATGTATATCTAAATACATCAAATAATATATAAACATATAAAACTTGATACTTGCTAGATAATATACATTATTTCAAAATATCCATGGGCCAGCTCTGTGAAAAATGCACTGGTATTTTGATGGGCATTGCACTGAATGTGTAGATTGCTTTAGGTAGCATAAACATTTTAACTTGTGGAATTTAAGAAACAAAACAGGTGAACATAGGGGAAAGGAAGGAAAAATAAAATAAGATGAAAATTGAGAGGGAGGCAAACCACAAGAGATGCTGAACCCCAGGAAACGAACTGAGAGTTGCTGGAGGGGAGAAGGGTGGGGGGATGGGGTAACTGGGTGATGGGCATTAAGGAGGGCACGTGATGTGATTACTGTTATATGTTATATACGTGCTATGTTATATACAACTGATGTTATATGCAACTGATGAATCACTGATATCTACCGCTGAAACTAATAAAAAAAAAATCCATGGGCCATGTACAAAAATGAGAAATATTCTAAGAAGTAAAGAATGCTTAGGTCTCCTTCTCAGACCACAGTGTAATACAATTACAAATGTATAATAAAAAAAAATCAACCATTTGGAAGCAAAACCTACCAGTCCTCTAGCTAATACTTGAGACAATAGGATATCAGAATTGCAATTATAGGATGTTTATGTAATAATGACAATGGGAACTCTAAAGGTAAAAACCCTAGTCATATGTTCATATGCTTTTTATTATTAAGTCACAAAACTTTAAATACACTTATAATTCAACTAAAGAACTGAAAGAGGGGGAAAAAACCTGAGGAAAACATAGTAGAGAAATGGATCAAGATAAAAACCAAATAACAGAACTGGAATATATAAAAAAGACATTGATGGGTCCAAGCAATGTTCCTATAAAAAACAGTAAAACAGACAAATCTCTAAAAAAATCTAACCAGGGAAAATGACTGACAACAGAAGCACATCATTATGAATGAGAAAGGGATATACATACAACTCTAATAACTTTTAAGGTGTAATATAAGCAACTCTAAGATAAGACATTTTAAAAACTTAAATGACACAAATAAACCCAAATCACTTTTAAAAGAAGCTGAAATAATTTTTAAATCTATCAAGGAGCCACCAAAAACTCAAAAACCCAAATAAGCCGAGAGGGAAATCTAAAATCTATCAAGGATCTACTTCCAAAATTTAAAAAACACAGCAATAAAGCCTCTTGCAACAAAAGGATTTGTGAATTCCCAAGAAACAGGTAATTCTGATGTGCTTTTAACCATCCAGAGCATTGGAAAGTGTTCCAATTTAATTTTCCAGCATAACAGAGCTACATTAGTTATGTATTACTGCTTAATCAATTAGCCCAAGACTTAGGGGCTTTAAACACCAACACTTCTTATCTCACATTTCTGTGAGGCAGGAATTCAAAAGCAATTTGGGTGGGTCGTTCTGTGGCTCAGTCTCTCGTGAAGCTGCAGCCAAGATGTTGGCTGGGGCTCTAGTCCTCAGAAGTCTTCCCTGGCGCTCGGAGGCACCCTGTTCAAGATGGTTTTCACTTTTCTGGCTCTTCGCTGGTAGCCTCAGCTCCATAAGGCTCTCCATAAGGCTGCTCGAGTGCGTTCATGACAGGGCTGATGGCTTCTAGAATAAGCGATCAGAGAGAGAACAAGGAGGCGGTCCCAGTGACTTGTCGGATGTAGGCTCAGAAGTCACGCACTGCCATTTCTGCCTTACTCTATTCCTTCAACAGGAGTCACTGCCCACATTCGAGGGGAGGAGAATTAAGTCTTAACATCAGGAAGGAAGGAGCATCAAAGGATTTGTGGATGTATCTTAAAACCAACATGGTCTGTCTTCCAGCCCCAAGTTATTTACATTTCTCCCACATGCAAAATACCTTCACCCCTTCCCTAAATCCTTCCCCAAAGCCCATTTTCCTAGAGCATTAGCTCTAAATCCGGAATGTTGTCCTCTGAGTCGGGTTCAGATCCGATAAGGCTCCTCCCATGCAGTTCCTTAAGACAGCTCCTCAAGGACACTTCCTGTTCTTGGAGACTTGTGAACTTGGGACCTGGACAGAGAAGAGCTATCCAGCCCTCACACACCCAACATATAGCAATGGGATGGAAACGTTGCTATTGACACTCTTGTTCAAAAGGGGAAAATGGAAGGCACAGAGAAGTCAGCATACCAATTCTGAAATCCAGCCAGGAAAATGCTGGGAGTTTTTAAAATTAGGACTCAGTTCTACTACTTTCTGGGCTGTTGGCTCAATCCTCTGGGCTCTTGGCTCTGCTTTCTGAGTCATCCTTTATTCTTCTATAAAAGGCAACCATGTTTGCAGTCACAAAATTTTCTCAGCTTGCTTTCTGCCAGTGGAACTTTGGGGGTCCTGTTACCTCTTTTCATTTTGTATTGTCTCTATCCCTTCCAGTCCAGTTGGTGTTATTCGTGCCAATATACTTTTTTATTTAAGTTTGTAGTTCTCCTACAAATCTTATTGGAGATTTATCCCATTAGACAAAAGCCATAGTCATAAATATCTTTGAGATAAATCCTGCTCTCCTTGAGCTTCTGCTATGGGAAAATGCCCTTAAGATTCTTGTTTATTAAGATTCTGTTTATTAATTGACTACATAATTCTCTGAGGCACCAGATTCCATATTTCTGAGGTCTACCTAAGGATGCTCAGCAATACCCTTGACTTCATCTTGAGGCCATGCTTTCCTACCAGTGCTCTGAATTTGATCTTTATTTGGCAACCATTTCTTAATTCCAGCATCCTTTGCCATCTGGAGAGACTAAGAAGTTTTGAAAACATGAAATCCTAGCTCCTTTTATGTTTATGATCTTTCTTTAGGTTACTTCTCCTCTCTCATATTTGAGTATAAACAGCAGTAAGAAACCAGACTGCACCTTTCACCACGTGGCCTGGAAATTTCCTTAGCTCCATCATCCAGTTCAGTATTCTACTTTCGACATGACCACAGGCAGCAGTGTTCCTATACAATGATCTACATTGTGTTCACAGTTATATAACTTTCTACCACACTGTAACAGTGATCTCCGTTCCTCCGTTCCTCCGGCGTTCATAAGATTGTCCTCACTTTCTGTTACACACTCACCCATCGAAGGCGATCATGCCTCCACAAGCAGCTCCTTTAAGGCTTTGAAGCTCTCGCCAACTCTCCTCAAAGTCTTTCAGCTTCTGCCCGCTGTCCAGTTCCAAAGCCACTCTGACCTTTTCAAAAGCTTTTGTTATGACAGTACTCTACCCTTGGTACCAAATTTTGTATCAACTACGGTTCAGTCAGAGAAGCGGACCACTAGAACATGGGGTCAAGGGACTTGACCCCAACAGTCGGGAAATCTGACTCAACAGTCTCTATATGGACAGACCACTGTTTCCATGGCTGCCAGGGGAGCCTGAGGTCCACCTCGTGGGCACTTGGGAAGAGCAAATGAGTGTAAGTAAAGTGGAGAACAGCGAAGGTGAGCTTGAGTCCATGAGCACAAGATGGCTCGAATCCATGAGGACAAACTAGAACCCTTGTCAGGCTTCCTGCCTTGTCTCTTCCTTTGGGGGAAGCTGGGGCCCTGCATCACAAACTTAATCCATCACACTCTGGCCCTGGAGTCACAGGGGCCAAGGAGGATTCAAGGGGAAAAGTAGGGAAGCTGCAGGTCCAGCTGCTGCCCCGTGCCAATGAAGTGAGTCAGCCGATAAAAGACAATGAGTGTGAGCCGCAAAAGCACCTACCTGACCTTCCAAGTACACACACACACACACACACAAATACACACACACACACACAAGGCTGCTGCTTCATTTCTACCTTCCAAATCTTATACAAAAATATCTTATGGCTTACGTTAGCTCAAAGCATACAAGGACAAGACTTTTGGAAAACCTGGTTCAACTAGCCAAACTGGTATCACATAAAGCCACCAAGCCCTAACACCAACAAAGTGTGAAACGAACAGGACACGGTTCTCCCCACACAAGACCGTAAACAAATCTCCCTTATAAAGGTAAAATTTTAAATTCTCACTACAATATTGGCACATGGAATCTGCAAGCATATTAAATGAATATTAATGCTACTCCATGATCGAGGAAGGTGCATGCAGGAGTGAAATGGTGATTCAATATTAGAAAATTAATGAACATCTTTTTTCCCCCAACAAATTGACTCCGTTATCTCAAAATTGATTTTAAAAAATAAATGAGTGAAAATACATTTGGAAGGCTAAGTTAGCAATAGTAACCAATAAAAGAGGTGAAGGGAAGAGCAATGAAAGGGACCCACACTGTAAAATCTCTAAGAAGACAGATTTTTTTTTTCCTTCAAACATTCAGCAGCCATCAGGCATGCCTTGGGCAATACTGAAAACCGTGCTAGAACCATCATTCTGGAATCAACGTGGAGAAAGTAGCATGATGTTTGATGCCTTCTGGAACCCAAGGAACAGTCTTCGAAGCCATCGAGCTCTGGTGCTGTCGAGGAAGGTTGTCCATCATGTTGAATTCCATCATTGTCCGCCACGATTAATGGTTCCCCACAGATGCAGATGCTCCTCCTCCTGCCTCTCCGCTCCCCCTCCCCGCTCCCCCTCCCTCCTTTTACCTTCTCCCTCCCCTCCCCCTCCACTCCCTTCCCCTCCTCCCTCCCTCCCCCCGCCCCCACCCCCGCGCTCCCCTCCCCCTCCCCTTTCTCCAACTCTCCTGTGTCCATCTCCATTCCGGCGTCACCACCATCCCTTACCGGAGCCTTTCTCTCAAGCAGTCTCCTTCACAGCCCCATGGATCCAGCCCCACATACTTCAACAAGTGAGTGACATTGTGTGTGTGCGCCTTCATTCCTTATTTTATAGAAATTCGTCTATATTCTTCTTTTTTAGAATTTCATTCTTGGTTTATTTTACAGCAAATGAATCATTGTACTGAAATGAGCCAGGGAGATGTATGCAGCCGTGTCGGCGAGCGCAAAGGATGTCCCCACGACGCTTCACTTACCATTATTTCCATGACCAGACCTGCTTTGATTTATCCAGACTCGCTTTACATGTGGATTTCCAGGAACACATCTACAGCCAAAAGCTGCTTCTCTTTAAAACCAGTTGATGAGCACAGAGGAATGTATAGAATTGTCGAATCACCGTATTGTACCCCTAAAACTAATAAAACACTGTATGTTAATTATACCCGAATTTTAAAAGGGGGGAAAAAACCCCAGTTGTTCAATAAGTACTCACTATCCTCAAAGGAAGCTCTGTGCTTTGGTGCTCTGCCCCCCACCCCCCCCCCATGTGTCGGGGCAGGAGGGCGTGGGAAGGAGCACCATTCTGTATCCAGTGGTGCCGCACACCAGGGAATGGGGTCCCTGCAGCAAGGCATTCCCTGGGTCGTTTGCCTGTGGGCACCGAGGAGGCGAGTTTTGAGTCCAGGTTGTATGAATTCCCGGAACAAAGATGAGAGCAGGAAGTTCTTCCCAAGTGGCCGTGCATGTGGTCCCTTGACTCGAGCCTGCATTTCTACTCTGCTCATGATTGCTATCTCCCGGGAAGGATTCCTCTTCTCCAACATCTTCCACTTTGAAGGATGCTATTCGACCCGTTGATGCATTCACCCACCCATCCATCATTCTGAAAGCACCCATTATGGGCAGAGAGCCAGGCACTGGGGAGCTATAGAGACAGACCAGCCCCTGGCCCACCCTGATAGGTAGATCCCGCCCTTGGAGGCCAAAACCGGGCAACTTTGTGCCGTCTGTCCTCTAATAACAGAGTGATACACACTCTGGAGCAACCAAATCCTTTTCTCACTGATAAAGAGTACCCAGGCCTTAGTACCCGGCACAGCTTCCCTGGAGGTTAGGTCTATTAATACCCTCTGAGGATACAGTTGCAGACTTCCTAGGAGCCTTGCTTTCCTGTTGGGCAGACAGTGCCCTGAATGGTCAGGCAAGTCTCAGGGGGATATGAGGGAAGGTCCGGTTTGAGATTAGAGACCGTGGGATGCCGGGAAAACTTTGCAGCCTGTGGGGCTGAGCTGGTGCATCTGTGCCAGGATCTCCAGGCTGTGGGGGGAGCTCTCTGTGCTGAGCCCACCTGGGGGTGGCTTTCTCTGCAGGATTCTAAACCGCCCCTGAGGTGCTTCCTGACTCAGGGGCCAGGCCTCCTGAAGGCCTGCTCTGTGACCAGACTGAGATGGATCTGCCCGGGGCCCTGCAGGAGACCTTCAAAGGGAAACAGGAGTCAGTGCACACAAGCTCAAACAATGGGGATGTGATGGATCCCGGCAGGCACTGGCCAGGACGCCTATCAACAGGCCAGTCGGGAAAGCCCTCCACCCATGGCTCTAACCAGCCTGCTCTGGGTATCCAGCTGGCATCTCATCTGCTCAGGCCTTGAAGCAAGACCCCCTCCAGCTAGCAGGTTTTAGGATGGGCAGAGAAAGACCCAGAGCTGGGCCTTAACTCAATTTTTGGATGAAAAGGCTTTAGACCATGAAGTCCAGAGTATTTCCCTGGACACGCGGAGTTCACCATGAATTTTTGCAAGACCCAAATCAGAAGAGCAGACTCTCTGGCCGGTGTATCCCCCTGTTTGGTAAGACTCACATAAACTGTTATAGCCGGGCAGGGCTCCATACAGATATGTTTTAGGCTCTGGAATTCATTACTAAGGAGCTTAACAGTTTATTATAAGTTCAGCAAGATCGGTTTGCTGGAGGTTTTCAAAGTTGATATGCTCAGAAGAGAGCTATATACTAAAGATTATGTATTTTAGGAGGTTTTTTTCCTTGTTATTACTCCTGACTCAGGGTTTTGCTGACTTCTTTTTTATTCTAGAAACTTAGTGCAGTGGTTTAACTCATTCAGCCATTACTAGCTGTGCGCTTACTGAATAAAGAGCTAGGAACGAGGAACTAAGGGGAGCCCAAGAAAGTTAAAGTAATCCAAAGCCAAATCAGAGGAACGTCAAGCAGACTTCAAACCAGAGTGGAGCAGGGACAAGCCACACGTCCCAGGGGCAGGCTGGACCGGGGGCCAGGCTCAGTTTGAATCACATTTGAAAGGAAGTCAGGCGTGTGGAGTGATGGACACAACAAGACAGAAAGGCCTGCCAGGTAGGGGAAGGACGGCAGGAGCCAGGGTGTGGGGTAGGGCTGTGTAGGCATGCAGGAGATGGAGGGGCATGGATGAGCCCGAGCCCTGAGCCAGAATCCCCATCATCCACCCGGAACGCGGCGACTGTACCTCTCAGGGCCCTGCTGTGTGCTGCAGGGTTATCAGGCTGGGTGACAACTCGCCGGTCTCAGAAGGCAGGCTGACTCGTTCTTCTGTGAAAACCGAAGGCCTTACGGCTAGCTGGCCCAGCACACGGGTGCAGACGCTCCGAAGTCCTTTCGGCTTGCCAACTGGCATGCTGTTCCCTGCTGGTCGCTGGTCCCACCTGCCCCTAATCTGGCTCGGCTGGCCTCAGTTCCCTATACTCTGCCCTCTCTTGGTGGGTCGGGGTCCCACCCTGTGACTCCCCTCTACATTTACCCTCTAATTCATCAGACCCACATCCTCTATTTTAGTCCAAGTCTCCCCCCACCCCCCGCCCCAGAAGCAGAGCCTGAGACAGGGAGTTGATCTTGGGAAGTGATCCGTGCACACATAGGAGGTGATGGAGCCAGCCCTCACCTGCCCAGCCTCGGGCACTAGCCTGCACAAGCCGGGCAGATCACACACGCTGCATTGCACACTGTGAGCAGGCTGTGTTTTCCTACACTTTGAATTGCTGATGATAAGAGGTCGCCTTCTGTGATGCTGTGTGTAGGGCCCAAGACCTGGGAGGAGCAGGGAGGGAGACTGAAATCCCCAGTGGGTCCCAGTTGGGTTTAGAACACCTGTATCACCTCCTGGAAACAACCCAGGGTGGGGGGTGTATTGGCAGGAGGGTAGGAGGAGTGGAGGGTCCAACTTGAAGCTGGTTAGATCTGGATTGGAGTGCCAGGTCTACACTTAGCTTCCTCCCCCGTCAAGTGCATATAATCTTGTCTACTAACATAGATAAAGTGTCTAGCCTGCCGAGAAGCATAAACTTGCACTCCACAAATGGCCTATTTTAATAGCTATTTGTTATCAGCGATTTCTAAAGCATCCTGCACGTGTGTGCATACACACACACACACACACACACAGTCACACACACTCCCAAACGCTGCAGCGTTTCCCAGGAGTGAAGCCGGGAGAGCCGTGGATCTACTGGGTCTTCAGCTATAGCTCAAAGCCCCTGCCTCTCTCCTGTTGTCTTCATTTACAAGGGAAGTGGACTGGAGATGGTCGAACATTCCAGAAACATTCTGCCTCCTCTGTGCAGGGAGCACAAGCCCCCACTGGTGACACCCCAGGGCGGAGGCATACTAGGAATTGCTGGGGCAGGTGTCTCTCTGGAGTCCAGAAACATTAACTCGAGCCAAACTTCTTGTGGTCTTTCGAAGCATCGTGGGGAACGTGTGTGCCCTGCACTAAACACCCAGCATGTTGGCACGTAAATGGGAACCGTGGCCACATCCCAGTGAAAAATATGATTAAATGAGAGTTAGGGAAGCCCCCAGGGGTTTCCCATGATTTCATGAGTGTGCAAATACCAATGATGCAGTGCTGGGAGTTATCAAGATAATTTGGGAAAGAATCATTGATATGAGACTCAGTGTTTTCAGGACGAGGGGGGGCTGGGCTGCCCCAGACCCAGACCCCACCTTTGTCTACCAGCCTGGGTCAACTGTAGGGTGGCAGTGGCCCTGTAAGAGCCTTGTCCCATCTCAGACAACAGAAGACCTGCAGCCAACCCCCGACATCCTGCTAAGGCAAGTGTGTTCCCTGAATCCCCACATCTGAGAAAGGACCCCCAGCTACACATGGCTGCATGGTGACTAGTCATTTTCAATTATGGGGCCCCGTCACTTAATGCTCTTTGTCAGGCAGAAATAAGAGCAGTGGAAGCAAGGCAGTTCTAAGAGGAAAATTGTTTCTTTAGTGCGACTGTGATCTGAAGAACATAATGGTGGGTTAGCGAGCGTTGGGGGAAGCTCAGCAGCACTAGGCTTCACCCACTAGGGACGCTGCCCTCCCATCAGCCACCCGTCAGTGCCCATCCGCAGGGGAAGCTGTCATCTGGTTCAGGGACACTCCGGCCCTACCAAAGGCAAGTGAGGCGTGGGGCATGGTGCTACACCAGGTCACGGGCCTGGAGAGTCTAACTGAGGAATTCCAACCAACTGTGAATCCCAGATTTTCCCCAGTGAGCTCTAGGATCTTGGCACATAAACTTCCCAGACACAGCTGCCTCCGCTGTAAAGTGGGGTTAATCGTAGCACCCACTCCCTGGGTGTTGATCTCCAAAGGTAGATAATCACCACGACGGCTGCCATTCATTGTGCCCAGCGCGGACGGGGCACTCCATGCACCTATGTCACTGAGATCTCTCAACCACCACCATGAGGTAGGCGACCAGGGTCATCTCACCACCACAAGTAGCAAACGCCTGAGAGAAGAGCAAACTAAACCCGAAGCAAGCAGAAGGAAGGAGGGGAGGAGAGAAGGAAGGAAGGAAGATGAGAGTAGAAATAAATGAAACAGAGAGCAGAAAAACAATAGAGAAAATCACTGAAAGCAACTTTGTTCTTTGGGAAGAACAACAAAATGGACAAGCCTTTGGCCAGAATGGACGAGTAATGAAAGGGAGAAGGCTCAAACTATTGAAATCAGGAAGCAAAGAGAGGACATTACTAACCTTACCGAAACAAACACTTGGCTCAAGGAATAAGCAAAAGTATTATTTTGTGGAACTGTTGGTCCAGAGGCAGGGCCGGGCACAGGAAGGAGAGGACGCTCAGCAATGCCATCAGGGACCCGGCTTCTCTCTGCTTCTCCACGCCGTGTTCTCCAAGCACTTCTCTGCCCTCTGCCTGCCCAGCACGTGGCAGGATTACCCCACCCCCTCCCTGTGACTTGCTTTGGTTGATAAAATGTAAGCAGAGTAGCCTGGGTCACTCCTGGGAGCTTGCGTTAAGAGCCAGAGCCCACTCTCCTCATGCTCCTTTCTTCTGCTCTGACAATTGTGGAAGCTGGTGTTGAAAGGGAGCCTTCACGCGCCTGGGCTGCCGAGTGACTGCCATGAGCAGGTCCCCCTCCGGCTCTGGGTGGGTGGGTCATGCAGCACCAGTGAGAAGGACCTGTGTGTGACCTGTGTGTGTGACGGGCGCACGTAACTCATACGCTCTCCCAGGGTTGCTTAACCGGCTCAAGGTCAATCTGTGCAGACAGATTTGGCAAGTGGCGGAGCCAGAATTCAAAGGAGGCTGCCAGGTTCTAGAGCCCGTGTCCTTATGAAGATGGAAGCCCCGAGTGAAGACGGGAGCTATCTACTGGGTCGTTAACTTTGTCCCCAGACCCTGCAAAAACAGACAGGTGAATGAGTGAATACACCAAGCTCACCCACTGGGGTGTTGAGAGCATCAGACAAGACACTGAGGACGCCGGCTTCCCCAGACACCTGGCTGGGCAGGCCCCTCCACTGCGCCTGGGAGGACCCGGGCTCCTGCTGCCCCGGCCACATGCGCTCAGCTTCTTCGGGCCTCAGTTCTGCCTCCATAAAACGGGAGGGGAAACATGTTACTCTTATTCTAGTACAAGGCAATTTTGAAGGTCTGATGTGATAGTCAATATGAAAGCATTGTGGAAAGTAAAACTCTTAAAAGAGAAAAACAAATTACTATTATTATATTTTATTTATGACAATAATTCTCCAACACTATCATTTTCTCGACCCACTACTAAGTATCTCTGACAAGCAGGGATTGAAATTGGGTTCAGATTCTTCTCCTTCTCCCCAGACTCAAGATGGCGTTTCCTGTCCTACCAAAAAATCTCTGAGAGAGGGAGCAGGGCTCAGGAGCGTGTGGGGCTTAGCCTGAGGGAAGGGCTCAGCTGCGCACGCTGGGGACACTGCCCCAGGCTTGCTGTTTGCTTGTCCTCTCTCTGGCGGTTCCTTCTCGGCCTCTGGAAGTCGATGGAATTTCCCCAGTGTGTGCAAATTCGGGAGAGCGGCAGTCCCGCATCTGGGCAAGATGTTCCTTTTCTCTCCTGTTCCGTCCTTCCTCTCCTCCCCCACCCCCTTCTCGCTTCTCAGGTTTCCACCAATGTCCCTCTGAGGGCCAGTTTGTGGGATTGGGACTTTTTAAAGGAAACCTGCACCCTGCAGGCTGCCTGCCGTGGAAGCCCAGTGCGCCCATGTGCACACACGCTGCACTCACGCAGCTCCTGGGAGCCCTCCTTCCACCTGTCCACCTTCCTTACCCCGACCCTGGACTCACGCTGGTTCCCCTGCAACCTTCTTGAACGGAACCCCCTTCCCCTCATCTCAGGGCAGGGGCTGGTGTCGGGGCGGACAGGCACTCGCCCTCTGTGCTCCTGGTTGCCACTTCTGGATCATTCCTCCCACATCATCCTTCTGGAGTCCACCCTAGCTGCTGCCCCCCTCCCCCGCAGCTGCAACCCCTTAGCTCTCGGTCATCTGCTAACCTCCTGATCTCATTCCGCATCCAGCAGCTCTGGCCACCGCTATGCTGAGTCTCTTAGGTCCTCAAAGCCTGGCCTTACTCTCAGGGGCTGCTGATGCCCTTTTCCTCACTCTGCTTGCTCCTAGCCCATGATGGCTCCTCATCCCCCACTGCCAAGGCTGGTCGATGCCCTCAGCCCACCTTGACTGCCCTGTCATGGCCTCTGGGCCCAGCTGGCTAACAGCATCCACCTGCCCGCCCTGTGGCCCTTCGCTTTGATGCTTCAGGGGCATCTCTGAAGCTGCGCAGGCTTTCTCTAAGCCTGGAGGTGTGGGGCAGCAGTAAAAAAACAATGGGAACTGGATTCTAAATGCCCCACAGACCGACTCTCAGTTCGGGTGTACCTAAAACTGGGGAGATGAGGAGAAGGCAAATTGCTGACCACCAAAGGGGTGAGACAGCTGGTGCTTGCTGGTCTTACCTAGGGCAGAACAAAGGCCAGGAGGGTTCACCGATTTGGCGAACGGCTACAGGTGACCCCAGCCAGTGCACGTGGATGGAATCTCCCTGCATCCAATCTGTTCCTACCCCTGGGGAAGGAGCAGGTAGTCTGTTTTTTTTTTTTTTTTAAAGATTTTATTTATTTATTTGAGAGAGAGAGAATGAGAGATAGAGAGCACGAGAGGGAAGAGGGTCAGAGGGAGAAGCAGACTCCCTGCAGAGCAGGGAGCCCGATGCGGGACTCGATCCCAGGACTCCGGGATCATGACCTGAGCCGAAGGCAGTCGCTTAACCAACTGAGCCACCCAGGCGCCCAGGAGCAGGTAGTTTTTGAGAATAGGGGAGGAGAGGCAAAGGCACACAAAGGAAATAGGGTAGGTGGCCACTTGCCATCTCCAGCAGGAGCCTGAGGATTTGCAGAAGGTCCCCTGCCCCGAGTGGAGGGGAGGGATGCCCAGGGGAGAAGGGCAGCGTCTGGCGGGGGAGGTGGTTGGGCGGGGAGGCGGTGGTCCTTGAAGCAGCCGGGGAAAGCGGGATACCTAGCTCCTTCCCCAGAGGCGGCATCCCGTCTTCCCTAGGGTTAGGGTTAGGGCACGTATGTGCCATAATCATGTAGCAGGATCCACAGTGAGGAATGTACTCTTCCATGCTTGCCCATCCCCAACTGGGAAGGCTCTCTGGTTGTGAGCCTGCCTCTGTGGGCTTCAGGGAGGCTGACAGGAGCCTGTGCACAAATTGCTGAGACCTGGAAGGAGGAGACCCTACCCCCCTCCGAAGTAAGCGGAGTGACAAGCTGAAATACACGGACAAACAAATGGAACAGCAAGGCGTGGGACTTCCCAGGGGGGTGTGGAGAGAACTGGGAATGGGGAGAGAGTTGGGGGCCCAGCTGCTATTGGGTTGAGGATAAAGAGTGACAGGGCTGGGGACCGGGTATTTTCAAACTGTGCTGTGGGGCTTTCAAAGATATATACCTGTTGCTCCTCCTCTTCCCTCAAATTCAGCGGTTTTCTGCAAGACCGTTGGTTTCAATTCTGTTTTTCTATCCAAAGCTTGTTTCTTTGAATCCACTTTTCCCAAAGACTGGCTCACCTAGGGCCTTGGCCACAGCGTGAAGACCAGCAAAGGGAAGGCACGCCTAGCGTGGGGAAGACCCACACCCACACGTAGGTCTTCTCGGTTTCAACACAGTTCTCCACGAGAGGTGATGTGAAGTCACCGCTTTGCAAATTATTAGCAGGATAATAACTTGGGAGTAATTAATACGTACACGATTTGGGAAGGTCCCGTAGCATCAACGGTCACCTCTGGGAGCTGCAACTCTGGCTCCTAATAGGACCGTTGTTCAAAAAGCAGCTGAAGCCCCGCAGGCTGTTCTGTCCTACTCGTATAGAGAGAAATACAGTGGCCCCAAAGAGCGGCACGGTCGGCTGCTGGGTTTGGGCACCGAGTTGTGCTCAACCTCCGTTTGGGAAGGCTTGGAGCCTTAAGAAAAATACAAGACATGCCTCCTAAACTGTCCATTTCTAATCCAAAGTGAGTTTTAATTTTAAATGCCCCCGACAGCAAGGCAGCTGAGTGATGTTGGTCGATCGCACGACCATTCTGTGCCCGGCGCTCTGCGCCTGCCGGGCTTGCAGAAGGCGTGCCGACAAGTGAAGAATCTCAAAACTGAGATTTTGAGTCAGAGGAGCTCTAAGGGTCTTTACTGAGACCAGATTCTAAAATTAATTTTCTACTTTTGCAAAACATGAGCCTGTGCCAGTTGTGGGGCCCCTGGTTCCTTTTCTCCTGACGGCAGTGCTCCCCAGGAGCAGGACCAGGAGCCAGGCATCTTCGAGACGGTCCTCCCGGGCCCCGCAGGTTTGGAGGTTCCAGGCTGCCCTGCAGCTGGAGCAGGCTCTGGCTGTCCCGTTCCAGCTCTGCTGGCCCACCCCTAACCCCGAGCGGCTGGGCACTGGCCTGGGATGGTTCCCAGACCACGCCACGTCCTCCATCGTTCCAGGAGGGACGTCTCTTGTCCCAGCAAGGAGGCCAGAACAGTCCTCGCCTCCAGCCTCCGCAGTTTCTCCTGGGAGTTCCTCCCCGGAGGTGGCGTTATCCCAAGGGTGTTCAAAGGAGGAAAAGCTGCAGCCACCAGCCTCTTCTACCCACTCGGCCTCCAGGCCGAGGCTGAAAGTATACGGTCTTCCTTTGTACAGAAGAACCTTCATTTCCCTAACGTTTCTGAAAAACTGAGGGATGATTCCGATGTTGCTTCTCCATTATAATTACTTCACTCTCCAAAATTTACTTTTCATGTGAAAGAGCTTTTGCGAGGCCGTGAAAGCCCACGGAGGTCATCTGCGCTCCCTGCGGAGATACCCCCCAATATGTAGGAGCTTAAAAATAACGCTGCTGTTGGCAGGTAGCTCCTTATCTGATATTAAGTGCGCTCCTCTCCAATGCAAGTGTTCCTAATGCTAAATTAACTGTTAACAAGTATTTTTAAATAGTTTATGCTAATTCAGAAATATTCCTTTCTAGAACTGATTATTTTTACCTCCCCAATTGCTGCCCTTGTGCACTAGCAGCTGAGGACTCAGGGCGCTGAAGTGCAGCATCTTTCAGAGTGGCTTCTAGATTCCTGGCCATTTCCACGGTGGTTTCCGTGTGTTCTCTGGCACAGCCGGGTGCCATATGCTACGGATACGACCCGTCGTGATCTGGGTGGGATGAAGGACGCCACCAGCACTGGCCGATGGAAGTGTCATCTCTCAAGGTCAGGGCAGCATGGGAGAAAGCCATCGGCTCCTGCCTGATCTGGCTTCATGGGCAGGGAGGGGCTCAGACTTGCTTGGTGACCCCTCCTAGGAGCATCTCTCTCTCTCTCTCTCTCTCTCTCTCTCCCCCTGTTCACTCCAGGTGAGAACGTCACAGACTCTGTTGGAGCCTCAAGCCCAAAGCCCACCGCTACGGTGAAGTGCGGCCCCACCTGCTTCATCTAATGGAGTACATTTTGGGAGACGCCACAGCCATACTTTCCAGCTCCCTTCAGTCCTTCCCAGGGACAGCGCTCCCCCTTGGCCCTCACCCCGGGGAAGGCGGGCCATGTCTTCCTCCTGCTGCGTTTGGCTCCACGAAGCCCCCCTCCAGCTCCTTCCCCAGCACGGACACCTGCCTTCGGGCTGAACTGTTCAGGAAGGAAGGGGAAAGAAGAGAAAGGAGCGGAGCTTTACTTTTTGAGCTGTGAAATTTATGGAGGATCGGAATAAGGAATCCGTGCCCCCAAATAGTCTGTGATGAGGAGCGAGTCTACTTGGTAAGACACCGTGATGCGGAGCGGTGCTGCTGCTTCTCGAGGCTTGTGTGAAGCCGCCTGAAGGCTCATTAAAGCCAATGAGGGAAAGCAGGGCCATGGCCCAAAGACCCTTTCCTGGAAGTGCAGCCGAGGGTTGTTCGGACACCACTGACGAGGGCAAGACTGGCCAGGGATCCCCCTTCACAGGCAGGTCCCCCAGGGCTATGGGATCCATGTGCCCTGGAGCACTCCCCGTCCCTGACATGCCCAGGCCACCACGGTCCAGGATGTGCTCTGGAGTGGTTGGCAAGTCCACTTAAACACACTGCAGCCCTGGCTCACACCATCCACGTCGGCTTCCATCAGCCCTGCTCCCCCATGCTCCCCTTATGCCCTTCATGCTCCCCCATGCTCCCGATGCTCCGGCATGCTCCCCGTGTTCTTCGTGCTCCATCATTATCCACCACTGTGCCTGACGAAGTACGCGGCATGTCACTATAGACACCATCCAAATGGGTATGAAATGGCACACCCGGTTAAGAGAAGAGAGGGGAAAAACAGCAGATGAAATCCCGCACTTCCCCATGCAGGAAATAAACATTAGTAGCACCAGGTAGATGGGTGGCCACAGGTGATCAAAACTATAGGAAACCAGGGAGATGCAGAAACACTGCCCTGGGGCTGGAAAGAGGGATGGGATCCTTCCCCCGGGCGGGAAGGGCAGCGAGATGGCTGGAGGATTACAGGACACATCGTGGAGACTTCAGACGTTGCAAAGGTAGTGAAGAGAAGAGCCTGCAATGGAAGCGGGGCTGCTGTGGGAGACCACCTGTAGCACCGGCCAGCTCCAAAGCCGACCTGCAGAGGGTCAGGCAGAACTGGCCCCCGGGAGCCCAGGAGAAGCTGGGACTCAGAGGGAAAGCGCAGAACCCGACTAGGTGGGCTTAGCGGCCGGGCACCCGGCGCTGCTGCTGGGCCACGGGGAAGGTCACGCAACAATCCCACAATGGCTTCGCAGAGAAGGTACATTCTGTGCAGAGTTTACACAGGGAGAAACTTGGCCATGCGAAGTCGCCTCCTACAGAGAAAACGGCCCTGGAGGATGAAAGACAGCCGGGGTGGGGGTGAGGAGGGGAGACAGAGAGACAGACGCAGAGAAAGAGAGTTAGAGAGAGCGAGGGTGCTCAGGCAGCCCCGGTGCCAGCGCTGTGGAGGAAGCCACTGGGACACTCCAGCCCCAGGACACAGAGGACAATGTGGGCAGCTGGGATTATCCTCGCCGGGCTGATGAACTGGAGAGGCTACGCGGCTGTCTGGGATCTCTAGACTCTGGGCGTCTACCCAGGTATTTCTACTCTAAAGCCACCTCCGGCTGTCAAAATACCACTTTTCTAGAGGAAGTCTGCTGTGCTTCACCTCTTGTCTTTTGCACGAACATTTTGGCTTTGAATATGTCATGATACTCTTGTATCAAGGTTGTTACAGAAACGGAACCAATAGGAGATATGCATACACAGAGATTGAGAGATTTATTTAAAGGAACCGGCACACGTGATTCTAGAGACTGGCAAATCTAACATTCGTAGCACAGGCTGGGAACCCAGGCAGGGTTTCCGCACCGCAGCCTTGAGGCCGAGTTTCTTCTCCAGGAAACCTCAATTCTTGCTCTTAAGGACTTCAACTGATTGGACGAGGCCCACCCACATTACTGAGGGTGATTTCCTTTACTTTAAGTCAACTGACTGTAGATGTGAAAACCACATCTACCAAATATCTTCAACGCAATAGCTAGATTAGCATTTGATTCACCGGATGCTATAGCTTGGCCAAGTTGACACGTAAGATTAACAATCACAAGTCTTTTGCTCGGGGCTGAAACGAACCCACCGGTATTGGCAGAAAGAACTTTGCTGTGCATCAGACCCCACACAGTCTCTGCTCCCCTCCTGTGCCTGGACCGCTGTGCTTAGGCCATCACAGAACGTGGATGGAGCACGGGCTGCTCTGTGTTGGTGGGAGACAAACGAGGAGCCCCAGTTTGGCTTTATTCGGGTGCAAAGGGTTAACGGCTCATCAGGTTTCCTGTTGGGTTTTTTGGAGGCATCACCAACTAAACAGTAGATGTTTAAATAATTCAGAAAAGGCAGATTGGAGGGAAAAAAAAAAGCATAAAGTCCTGAAAAAGCCCTTAAAAAGTAAGTAAAATGCTAAAAAGTAATCAGAGATAGAACGAAAACACGAGAGCTAAAATCCATGATGTCAGCCAAGACTTCGGGGAACGTGGACCATAATGCCCGACACCATAAAAGAATCAGAGCTGAAGAAATCTGTGAGGACGTGCCATGATCAAATCTTTGCAAGAAAGAATAATCTTAACAGTGATTAAACACAAATTTCTTTAAATACTAGCGAGCACTCTTCAAGCACCAAGGGTGGTTTTTAAAAAAGAAAAAGTTTTATACTTGTAAAATACAGCTCATGCCTATCTTCTTTTAATAAAGATTTGAGGAAAATACATATTAAACTGGGTAGTCTCAAATCAAGTTAAGTAGGGTTAAGTAAAGATGGATTTGTAATAGACTGGAGAGCACTTTGGAAGGCAGGAGAATAAAACCAAAATGTAGCTGAATGCGTGAGAGCGAAATTTGGCTTTGAGCTTCCTGGCACCCAAAGCAAAAACAGAACATAAGATCTCCACCATTCCTGTTTTAGAGCATGCATTCTCGATGAGGCAGTATCACCTGTAAGGGGGTGAAAATCGGTGCTTAGGGAACAAAAAAATCTTACTTGGTTCATGTAAAAGGCATAGATATACATAACGTACATAAATACATACGTAGTAAATCTGTACTGTTAACATTTCTTGATGGGGAAAGGATTAGGAAAAAACATCTAAAAAGGCTCCTTGGAAGTTAATGATGAAAGAGAGGTTGAGAAATATATATTTTTTTTCTGAGCAAAAAAAATGTATCATTGCATCTAGTTGGCAAGCGGTGCCCCTTGACCTCATCCCAGGAGTGTCCTGGGAAGACGGTTGACACAGGACCCAGCTCTTTCTTGAGTATAGCCTTGCAGTCCAGCCCTTGATTGAAAAGATGAAGACATTTTATGTCTGCATATTCTCCAGCTCTGGACACTAGCGTGGGATTCCCAGCAGTTGGGGAGCATCTAGCAGCGAGGGGGGATCCACTGAAGTGTGGAGTCTGGGAATTATCCAGGAAGACTTTCGGGAGGAGGCTGCGTGGGAACAGAACTGGAACCCAGATGCCATTCTCGAAGAAAAAGAACTATTTTTTTGTAGGGCCAGGAACTATTTTCACAATTTGGGGCAACAGCTTCTGCAGTGTGCAATGCTGGCTACCGGACAAGGACCTGCCACCAGGGGCTGGCCTCTCCCTTGCTCTCCTCTCCCAGGTCAGCATGCCCAATGCACTTATTTTAGGATCTCGGATGGTGTGCAGTTTCCAATCTACTCAAGGGAGGAGGAATATTTCTCTCAGTCAAAGAGTAAGAATTCACAAAGGAAAAAATTCTAGGGGCGCCTGGGTGGCTCAGTTGGTTAAGCGACTGCCTTGGGCTCAGGTCATGATCCTGGAGTCCCGGGATCGAGTCCCGCATCGGGCCTCTGCTCAGCGGGGAGTCTGCTTCTCCCTCTGACCCTCTTCCCTCTCGTGCCCCTCTATCTCTAATTCTCTCTCTCTCAAATAAATAAATAAAATCTTTAAAAAAAAAAAAAAAGGAAAAAATTCTATATCCACAGGAGTCTCACATTTCCTGGGGGTGGACTGGATATTTACAGCAAGGACGAATAAACTGGGGGCGGGGGGGGGGGGTCAGCGATCGAGTGAGAGAGTCTCCTGGGGTCTGCAGGAGGTTTCCCGGAGGTCTGGTTAACGGGGCCGTGGGGCACGTCCTAGTGGTTGCAACCGGGACATGTGTGGAAGGAACAGGCAAGTGTGCTTTACGTGGAAAAGAGGACCCCACCGCCTTCTTTGTTTCTTGCCACCTGAGATCCACAGAGCTCTGGAGTCTGATGCCGAGTGACGCATCACACTAAACAAAACCCCCTCTCAAGTCAGCAGCTGCGAGGGGCAGAAACGAGGTGCAGCCGCAGAGCGGGGTTGGGCTGAGGGGAGTTAAGTGGCGGCAAGCTAGGCTCGGCTCTGCTCTTTCTGTAGAGACATGCAGACGCAGAGGGACACAGGTGCTGTCGATCCGGGCCCCAAGGGAGAGACAAGGGGCGATTAAGGAAGATGCACACATACAGAAAAGCGGGTCACAAAGCTCTTTAAGAAAGAAAAAGAGCAACAGTGGCATTTACAAACACATTTTTTTAGGTCAAGGGATAAAAACGGTAATATTCAGACACTGAGTCTTTTTAAATGGCTTTTTATTTTTTGTTGTCAATGCATAACTTTTGAGCCTACTAGAAGAGTATCATGATTACAGTGGATAAAAAAATATAGATGGCAGAATAAAAATATTAGGTTATACAAAGTTAGTTGTTTTGTTTTTTTAATCATCGTCCACCAACATTGTCAGGACTTCGGAGCTTAGGAAAAAAAAAAATCAACAAAACGTAATTTGTGTTTTTTTTACACTTCCAGCAGTTAAAAATTAAGAACACATACCGAGAATCATTTGCAGACGCCTATTACAATAAACGGAAGGACCAAAAACATTAAAACTTAAGTTCTAAGAACCATCATATATACAAACTTCTGTACAGAATGAGGACAGAAAGAACTCACCCAGTTAAAGCCATCTCTGTGCTATGGGCCTTCGCTTTTTAAAAAGAAAGAAAATGGATCTTCCTATACTTGTATTTACTTTCCCACTTGATCCAGTATTTCTAACGGTGTCTCCACTTCCATAAATTAGTAACTGTTCAGTAGCTGAGAAATAATCCTATTTTAAATTAGACCAAAGGAAATTAGGAACTGCCCTGAAAGGCCTGACCTTAACTGCCCCATACAGGTTGAAGATACACTTGACCACAATGTCACACCCGCAGGAGGAGGGCTTGAGAAAACACCCTTCGGGGGGAAGCTGGGGGTCAGCGTCGGGAGAAGAGGAGCACTCGCTCACTACACGGTCTCACGGTGACGGCCTCACCTCTCCTACTGAGCCAAACCCCGGTCAACCGCGTTCCTTGCTCAGTGTCATTTGGCACAAACGGAGGACTTTTGGGCAAGACTTAGGATCTCTCAAGACGGACATAGTCAGAAGCCCCCAATTTTGAGAAGCACAACAGTACCTTTCAGACCCACATCCACCTTGCTCCCTGGTGCGAAAGGCCACTCACGCCACGGCTGGAAAGAAACTCCTTTTCAGGACAAGCAATTGCACGGCGTGTCCAGGCCCCATGAGGGAAAGAGCAGACACAGGAGAAGACACAGAGGGAGAGGGAGGGCTGCAGCGTGTTCTCCATGCGGGCCTGCGGCCTTCACTGCACGATGCCCGAGTCCACCGACGTCTGCTTGCGCGCTGTCTTTGGGGGGGGCGGAGGTGGCGTTTTGCTGGGCAGCGGAGGCGGTACGTGCTGGAAAACACAGACGGAAGGCAGGTGCCGGGTTACTGAGGCGCTCCGGTGGGGGGGGGGGGCCCGAGCGGCGGGCACGGGGCAGCCACGGAAAGATGCTCTGCACCCCCGGGGGGTGGGGGGCCGGCGCTCTCTCCGTGACCTGGGGCTGGGCAGCTGGTGGCGACAGGCCTTTCTGGCATCTCCGATCAGCTGCTTTGCACAGAGCACATCAGACGTCTGCGCGGCCCCCTGAGAAGGGAAGGCATTGCTCTCTGCGGTTTTAATTCCCGGTGCTTTGGATCCCCGGGGCCCCTGGAAATGGACTCGTTACAGACCTGGACAGTTTAAACAGTAAAGAGCCAGGGTAGAGGGGCAGAGCAGACCCAGGGCCACCCCGGCGGCCTGGCGCTGTCCCGGCTGAGCGCTCCTTGATGAGGATCCACAGGCCTTGACTCGTGCCCCCTGAGGATGTCCCTCAACTGTTCAGGCACAAACAGGACCTTGGACAGGCTCTCCAACGGTGGGCGAGAAGCCCCCCCTTTGCTCTTGGAACTGGAAAAGCCGCATGAGAGAGGGTCAGCTGGGTACCTGTGGCCACTATCCAAGGGACTCATTTAAAGGCAGTTTTTCATTCAGTCTCTTCCAAAACTGCAAACTGAGGGGGGATGAGCAACAGCAGGGGATGTTTGAACTCTTCATGAGGGAAACACAAAATACACAGAATGGGCACAGCTGTGTCTCAATGAAACTATTTATAAAAAAAGATAGCAGGTCAGGGCGCCTGGGTGGCTCAGTCGGTTAGGCGTCTGACTTCTTGATTTCGGCCCTGGTCGCGATCTCAGGGTCACGAGATGGAGCCCGAGTTGGGCTCTGTGCTCAGTGGGGAGTCTGCCCGGGATTCTCTCTCCACCTCTCCCTCTGTCTCCCCCCCCCCCCCCCCCCCCCCCCCCCCCCCCCCCGCCCCACACTCTCTGTCTCTCTGGACAAGAAAAAAAGAAAAGGCCGCAGGCTGTACTGGGTCCATGGGCCATGATTTGCCCTTAGAGTCCCACAAATGATTTGACAATTGCCAAGGTGCCAGGAAGACCCCTGCTTAAGGGCCCTGCCAGGGCGGGAGTGACTGAGGACAGCCGGCAGCACCCTCGCGGCCATCACAGACACCCACCCCGAAGGAGACGCTGTAAATATGCGTGGGTCCAACAAGTAAGTGAATGAGTGAGTGAGTGAATGAATGAATGAACGTGGTGAACAGATGAAGCACCGAATGAACGGATGGATGAACAAATGAGCAGACAGGCCACAGGCAGAATGAACCGGAGGGAGATTGCGGAACACTATCACCTAAGCGAGGGGGGGGGATCTCGTAGCAGCCTCTCGGGGGAGGCTCACGCATAATGCAACGTGAGGAAAGAAGTTTCAAGGACAGAACAGTGACACAGCAGTCTCTCCCCCGGTGACCAAATTTCCTCCCGATTCGCAGACAAGGAAATACTAAGACACAGAAGAGAATAAAGAGGGAAACATTGAACTGAGGCACTGACATTGAGACATTATAAAAAATGAAGTAAAATAGACTCTGGGTTTTCTCAAGGTTGGTAAGAACAGTTAAAAACAGACAAAAGCAAACACCTATTTCGAGATGTGATAAAATGGTTGCTTCCGTACACGTGCAAGCCACCGTGGTGGGTCCGAGTGCGCCAGACTGACCCAGTCAGATGCGGGCACAACGCTGCAGATGTCCTTCGTGCCCGGTAGGAAGATGGCGGGTTTAGCGCAATGAAGCAGAATGATAGGTCAGATGACTGCTTCTAAGAGCCATTTGGAAAGAAATGACAGCTTAACGTGGTGACAACCAGAGACAGGGTTGACCACAAGCCCGAGGCCGATCAATGACAGTGGCAGAGGTATCGAGCACCCCCCGAGGCAGATGAGCGATCATTATCCTACAATAGCCCCCCAGGCCTGCACAGAGGGGTGCACCCTGGAAACACCACCGCCTCCAGCGGATTACGACACACTAATCCACCGGCGTGTCACTGGAACTCGTGCTCGTGCTGCGGGGAAATCAAACAAGAAACACACAGCAACGAGACTTGGGTAATTAATCTAACTGAATTCACAAAGGCTCGCACATGTTCCTTCCTGACCCAACAGCACGTGGCATCAGTCACTTGGAATGACGTAGCAACAGCACCGGAGATGAGAAAATGTTGCCCCTGCATTGATCTGTAACAAAATAGATTGGATCATATTTCCAAGTTCAGAACTTTCAGTTCACTGGTGGAGGGAGACCCGGGGGACATTCCCACTTTTCCAATTATATAAAGGTATGAAAACAAAGGTGTGATCCGTTAACTAAGCTGTTGGAAAAACAACAGCCCAACCAATCAATGTTCTCACTCGACTCCCTGGGCCTCTTCCCTTCTGACTTGGAGTTAAAAGTTGGCGGGAAAGGCCAGACTCCCGTTTCTGTGGTTGCAGCAAACCATTCCAGCCTCCTGCAGAGCCATCACGGGGTAACGTGGCCCCGTCTCCGGGGCCAGTCCCCCATCACGGCATCTCTGGGGACAGAGGGCCGATCTGAAAGGCACTGCGGCCTCTGAAGGTCAATCATCCCTTCAGCATCCAAGATGAAGTCCCACTGCTGGTGTGTGTTTTTAGATAAAAGGAAGAATCGAATACGTGCACTGTAAATAAAGCCCCTCTCTTCTGCCCTGCTCACAAGAGGAGACAATAACCTTGCAGAACACTCCATGAAAAAGTACCCGTAGAAAGAAAGAAAGAGCGAGCACATAGGTTTATGTTGGTTTTTAGGGGGGAAAGCGTGCACCCTGACCTCAGCCTGCGGCCACCCGAGAACAGAAAACCTTGAGAACCAGAAGAAGAATGGGTTGGATCTTTAAGGAATGTTTCCAGAGCGGGATGGATGCCACAGAACCAAGGTCCCGTGGACAGAATTCTTATCGCTTTGACCTCTTTTGTCAAAATCAAACGTGGGCTGGCCCAAAGCAAGCACGCTAACATCAGCAAGGAGGGAGTTCCGTTTTGTGGAGGGAACGTTTTCAAAAACCCACGTTTCGGGTTCCCGGCTGACTTACCCTCTGGTGAGGAGGAGGGGGCGGGGGTGTGGGCGAGCTGATCAAATCCTGGCTTTCCACCAAGTTCCCATAATCCGCCATGCTGCCTTTGAGAGGCAGGGGGGGCGGGACCTCGGCCATGTCCATCCCAGTCACGCTGCTCATGCCGTTCAGCTCCAAACCTGGAAAACCGGATCGACTGAGAATCAAACGTCCCCACTGAGTGCCCAGGCGGCTGCTTCACCTTCTCTATGGGGGGTGGGGTGGGGGTGGGTGGGGGGGGAGAAACGCGTGTCGACTGAGAAGAGAGGCGAGCTGGGAGGGGTAGAGAAGGTGAAGGGTCGGATCCCCGCCTAAAGGCATGTTCTAGAACAAGAATACCGAAGTGCCACAAACACATCTAAAACAGGAGTTTAAAGGAGGCGTCGATCCACTGTACAAATAGCCATGTCAAGCCTGGGCCCCTATCAGCCCCTCCCGGGCCTCTGCGTGTTGGTGGCATCTAAACAGCGGGGTGTCACAAGGACTGTCTACCCAGGTGTTTTCAGAGCCTTAGCCAGCGTCCTGCGGCCGTTACTAGGAGGGCTGCACGAAGCGAAAGCTAACGATGCGGCAGCCAGCCGGTCACCCACCCTTCAAACCTCTCTCGACAGGGAGACCCACGATGGTACGAAACGAAGTTATTAGCAGTCATGGGCACTGTGGGTGTTACTTCTAAAGAAGCCAAGGGGGAAGTGCAACTGATTTTTAAAGCCAACTGAAAAAAGAGCCAGTTTCAAATGGAAGGACAATCCTTCAGACAGGATACCCTCTCAACCCTCGTGGAGGCTCGTAGGGAAAGAAATTGTTTTTCTTTTATATTAGAGGAAAATTGACATTTTTACTGATGGGTCCCACTGGATGAAAACTCCTTCATTAGGGGAAAGGCCTCCTGGGGGAGTTGTGGGCTTCTCAGGAAGGCTCGCCAGTGAATCCAAGCATCGAGACAAGACGAGTCCGATGGAATGAACACCCTTGTGACTTCTCGCTGGCCTGCTTATCTGTGTTGTGGTAAACCGCACAGAAACATACAGTTTGCCATTTTAACCAAAATTCATTGTATAAATCGGTGGCACCGGTTACGTTCACAGTGTTGGGCAACCACCACCGCTATCCGTTTCCAAACTCTCTTATCACCCCGACCATATTTAGAGGAAATAATAAAAGATTTTTAGAAAAAGATTCTGGGATAATAAATAGCATAAGGATATGAGGATGCGACACCCAGAGACCGTCCCTTCCCAGCGGCTGGGAAGCTGCTCCCTCAGTTAGGCTCCTCCACGGCCACGGTGCGAACCCCCGACCTGATGGTCCCCAGAATGGCCACCGCTCCCCTTCCAGCAAGAAGAAAACCAGGTGCAAATGACAATGGTCCGTGCCTTCCAGAGCCTCTGCACAGGGCAGGGGAAGGAGGGTGGGTCCTCCGGAGGAGGAAGGTGGGCCCGCACTCCCTGCCACCTTCTTCCCGCCAAGACCTCTCCTCTCTGGCAGGCCTGGATTTAGTGCCGAAAAGCTGACTGCCCCTGGTAGTGGGTTGAATCATGTCCCTCCAAAGTACATGTCCACCCAGAACCCCAGACTGTGACCTGATGGGAACATAGGCTCTTTGCAGATGAAATGAGTTAAGGATCTCAAGATGAAATCATCCTTGATTTATGGTGGGACCTAAAGCCAAGAGACATCGCAGTGTCTTTATAAGAAGAGGAGAGGACTCAGGAGGTAGGCCACATGAAGAGAGAGGCAGAGATTGAAGGGGTACATCCGTAAGCCAAGGAACACCGAGGACTGTCAGAAGCTACCAAGGCATGGAACAGTCTCTCTCTGAGCCTCTGGCCTCCACAAGGGTGAGGGAATAAATCTCTATTGTTTTAAGCAAATAGGTTTATGGTAATAGGTCACGGCAACCCTAGAAATTGGGAACAACTAGAAAAATTAGTTATGTGCTTAGCTCTTCAGAACAGTCTGGAAATGCCTCTCCACTTTACGTGCCTCCTGAACACAGGAAGGCCCAAGACCCTCGTGTGGTTCACATCCTATGACACCAACAGGGAGGCTGTCCACGCGCCCAAGCCTCTCTCGGCACAAGGGGGAGCTCACTACCCCCCGCCACCAGGGAACTTGGGAAGACCGGTTTGTCGAAGCCCAAGGGGGACTCCCCGCACGCTGGGTGTTTGGGGAAACTCCATCTGGGGCAAGGTGAGGAGGCGAGCCTAACTTCACAGCGTCAGGGCCAGGAGGGAGTCACAGAGCAACGCCAGCAATTCCAACGTGGAGAACGTTCCACTCACTTGACTGCAAACTGAAGCTGAGCTTGGCCCTTGGCGTGACCGCAGGGGGTGCCGGCTGGGAGGACGGTGACGACGGGGACACTGAGAAACGTCGTTCACTTCCAGTGACACTGAGCACCTGGCTCTTCGGTCTCTGGGGCCGCAGGGGGCTTATCTACAGCGCAGGAAAGAGCACAGTTAGGTTCCGCCATGGCTGAGCTGTGTCCCCCATGACTCCCAGGCCGAAGTCCTCACCCTCAGTACCTGTGACCGTGTGTGACCTCACCTGGAAATACACTCCTTTGCAGGGGAGGCCGTTAGGGTGGGCCCTAACCCGATAGGACTGGTGTCCTTATAAAAAGGGGGGATCTGGACACAGACACGTGCACATGGGGAGAACTCCAGGTGAACGCGCGGGCACAGATCAGGGCGATGCCTCTGTGAGCCAAGGTATGCCAAATATTGCCTCGGGGGAGGCCTGGACAGGGCGAAGGTGCACGGGGACTGGCAACAGTCCTATCCCAGGAGGCACGCTCTGATGACTCAGGAAGCCGAAGGATGCTTTCCTGGTGCAAGGCGTATCTCCCCTGGAGGACCCTCCGTCCCGCCGCAGGCTCTGAGTCTCAGCGCAAGGTCATGAGACTGTTGATGATGCCAAATCAAGCAGGAAGCTGAGCCCAGCCCCTGGAGGGACAGAGGTATAGCCTCTGTCGAGCAGAAGCTTCGGGGACCAGGCGTGGGGCGAAAAGCTAAGGCCACCCCGGCGGGCCCAGGGACCACCAGTGGGTGCTGGCCTTGCCCCGGGGCATGGCGCTGCTGCCTTCCCCTTGGGCAAACCTGCCCCAACCTGCCCCCCTGCTCTGCCCCGCGACCCCTGGCTTGTCCCGGGCACACGGAGGATGGCCTAGGGAACACCTCGCAGACATCGCTGACCACTGTCCTCTGGAGGACGAGGCCCTCTGGGGAGAGGCAGGTAGCTGGGCTGGACCGAGAACAGTGAGTCTGCCCCCAGCCAGAAGTCTGCCTGTCCCCAGAGCCGCTGAGGCTGCAGTTATGCTGAGAGCTGTCAGAGGCTGACCGGGGGGCCGGGTCCTGCGCTCCGAGCCTGACGGTCGCCAGCGTTCGTTCCTGTGCACTTGCCGAGGGCACTTCAGGCCCACTTTGGCCGAACTCGGCCCATCTCTGCTAGCGTCCCCGCAAGCCAACAGGGCCACAGTGGGGAGGGACAAAACCTGCGTGGGACGACCAAGTGCCTGGCCCGACCTTCGACCTCTTTTCACACAACTAACCGTGAGCTCTGCCATGGGGTTCAACTTCCCTCGGGCCCCTGGTATTAACAGCTTAAAAGGGAGCTTAAATGAAAATACATGAAAGGACATGCGGTGTGTCTGGCCCCTGGTAAATCTCTTGTGCTTCTGTTAAGTCCCCCACCCAGTTCTGATGTTCTGAGACTTGAGATCTCTCTCCTGGGCTTGAGAGACGGTGACCTTGGCTATGTCAGCAAGGTCACTGTCACCCCAGCTGTCCAGAGTAGTGGCCAGAGAACACTGGGGGGTTCATCAGAGACCTCTTCCTCCGGCTGCTGGAGGCCCAGCGCCTGGCCAGTCCCCTTCCTGTGCTCTGACGCCCCTGGCCACACTCAGGGTGCAGTCAGAGCTGTGTCTAAGGCCTCAGAAGGCATTCGCCTTCTTGAAGGCCGTGTCGTGGCCCCCGAATCTGCCTTCCGCCTCTAGAGAGCCAAGCAACACATGCCTGCCTGTCTGAACGGCACGCAATGTGGGTGAGTCGTACCCTCTGGCTTTGAGGTACAAACACGCCAAGAAACATGTCTTATTAAAAGGGGGTCCCACGTGAGCCCTTTTGTCAAGCAACCCTTCAATCACAGCCAGGACAGGCCAGGGGCTCCTGCCTGGGGCGGGCACGTTCCTGGCCACCGTCCGGACAAGGGCCCATCGCTTCTAGGGGGAGGCGGCTCTGGGCCTGACTTAACCTTTGAAGCTGACAGCCTGTGAGAGCCTTTCCTTGATTTCGTTTCCAGCCCACAAATAGCGCTTTCTGAATAAAGTTCACCACGGGAGCCACCCGTGCCTCCTTTGTACCCTCAGCCTCCACCACCGCTGTGCGCTCCGGGGAACGGCAGCCCCGGGGTCCAGTGCGTGCGGCACGGGTTCAGGTGAAACTCCAGAAAGTCCTTCTGGAACATGGCAGAGAAGTAAATGTGGGGCAGATGAGGCAGGGAGGCCAGCGTGGAGCCGCGTGCTGCGGGCAGATCCCAGCAGGAGGGGCTTTGGGACTCCCGCCGAGCAGATTCCAACTCGGCGAGTGCCTGGGGCTTCGAGATTTCGGGTCAGGAAGGGGACAGGCAAAGGCGACAGCCGGCCTGGAGGACTGTTTTCAGACAAGAGAAGCGTTCCTGTTCATCTTCTGAGATGTCAGGATGTGTCTTGGGAGCAAGTCCTACATTGCTGCCGAGCGCCTAGAACCAGCGGAGTCCCTTTGGGACGGGTGATGAGTGCTAAGAGAGGAGCTCCACTCTGAGCCTCCGGACGCCCTACGGCATTGGGTGGTACAAGGGGACGGTCGGGGGAGACCTCAGATTGGCAAAGTGACTGTTGGATAGAAAATTCAGTGTCATCCAATCGACAGCTCCACTGGCTAAATGCAGAGCAAAGGTAGGTAGGTCCCAGAAGCTAGGGCAGAGTGGGGAAGAAGGTTCCCCGAGGAATTACCGTCTCTGAAAGAATCACAGCCTCAGACTGCTGCCCGCAGATGTCAGTGGGTTTAAATTCCTTATCAAACATCTCTTGATGTTTGCTGTTCCTTTTTTCCTTCTTCTTGTCCCTCTTCTCCTTCTCTGGGTCGTCCTTGTCTAGCTTGTCCTGGGACCTGGAGTGCATTTTCTTTGGCAGGAGAGGCTCCAGAGCAAACCTAGAAGAAACGGTTCTTTAAATCACTCATGACTTAAGTGGAGAACAGTTGCTTCTCACCCAGCAGATAAATGGGAGCCTGGTCCCGGGGAATCTGAAGTGCTGCCTGGGAACTGCGCGGGCTTACAGGAAAGGAAGGATTTAGAAAGAGAGGCCAAGGGGGAATTAAGATACATATTAACCAGCTGTAACAGAGAGACTCTGTTTGCAACCGGACAAGATCCAACTGGAAAGAAACAGAGACCAAGCGGAAAGAAACAGAACACGCATAGGAGGACGGGGAGTTGTGAAGTCTGGGTCGATAGGACACGATGACATAAAAGAGATTATCGCAGATTTCTGATGGGAGGATGGTATTTAGGGTATGTTTCAAAAGGGGCGGCCTCATCTTGTAGAGATTCATACTAAAACATTCACAAATGCAGTAAGAAGAAATAGGCAGATGCTAATGCAAAGAAATTTCCGTTATCCTGATTCTGACCAAGTTCCTACAGCCAGCTCAAGATTACAGATATGTCGGCTGCTTTAATTTGAAAGCCTTTTGGATGGCTCCATGAGAAGCAAGCCGATTCCAGCTCGTAGGTACCTGAAGAGGCCCTGCGTTTTTCAGCACTGAGCACTGAGCTGGAAGTCCCGGGTATCGGCTCTGCCACCTACTGGGGAGTCTCCACAAGCCCTAATCCCTGTGGGCTGGACATCCCCAGTCTCAAGACAAAAGGAGGACACCACCCGCTCTTGTGCCTACTGGTACCAACTGGCTGGTATAAAACCATGTTAATGGTTAGTCTACGGAGTAAGTGGATCTTGGATTAGCTTCTAAGGCACGTGTTAAAGCTGACTATGCACGCACATCTACGTGCAATTGTAGTTTGCTATTTTAACACAAGACTGGGCCGTGGTGGTAGTGGTGGTGGTGGTTGGCGGGGGCGGGGGGTCCATCCTGTCTCTGTCCTACTAAGTCAAATCAGGAGAGAGAAGAAATGACTCAGTTCTAAGGTTGGAGTTACATCCTCTGCAGCAGGAAGGAGTTAGGAGGGAGGGCCAACATGGATAACGGTATGAAAATATCTTGAAAACTTTATAAACTTCCAGTTATAAAATAAATAAGGCACAGGAATGAGAAGTACAGCATAGGGAATACAGTCAATAAAAATAAAATAATCCTCAAGATTTTATTCTAGGTTTTGTATAACTTGAGACAATTAACGTAGGGGGAAAAAATAAGATCGGTGGACAACTTTCAGCTCAGGGGGAACACCTATAAACATCTCGATGAGTACACAAAGAGCCAAGAGAAAGACAGGTTACATTTAAAATTTTTCACATTATGAGAAGCACCTGCCGACAAGATGAACTTTTATTCTGCATGTAACCTGTGCCATTTGGGACCAAAGTCTCATTTTCTCCACGTTAATTACACAGCTAAGGGTGGTAACCCTAGAATGAAGAAAAATCTGGAGTCTAATAAAGATGCCTCCCAGTCCAAGGTTAAACAATGCCTCCTGGGAGAAGGAGGTTGTGTATTTACACGTGTGATACACCACACCTCTATCTAAGACCTCTAGATCAATTTCCACCCTCACCCCTACGTTCTTGGAAATGTAAAAACCTTTTCATAACTAGCTTGGGGATTTTCCTGGGGAAAAGTTGAATTATATTTCTTCAGCAATCTTGCTCTAAGTGACAAGCACACATGATTTAAATTCCTTTAAATTGAGAATTTCCATATGGATTTGGCTTTATAAGTAGCAGACACTGACAAATATTACTGTTAAGAAAAAAAAAATGTGGGTTTAGTTTTCAATCCTCCACTGGGCACACCAGTCATCAGTAACAAAGGGCGCTTAGATTTGAGCTGTTCCTTGGGGCGCTCTGGAAGCGTGTGTCTGCGTGTGGCGGGGACCAGAAGCCTGTGGGTTTGGTAAGGCAATGGACGGAAAACCAAAGGGGGTTGTACAAACACACCACTGTGCAAACTCAACAGTAAAATAATTAGCAGTTGGTCTCTGGGATTTAAACTACATGACACATTTTCCTTTCTCTTAATAAGAACAAACTTTACATATTTGCTACTCAAAGACACAAAACAACTACTGATATTTTTTAACACTCAAAGTTAACGCAAGAGACACAGTGGGAGCTCCACCAAAATTAACTAGTCTATTAGCTTCTTGTTTCGCTCTAAGGTCACTTTGTGCTGTTGAGTGCTCAGCAGCAAAACCGGGGTCTCCAGAGAAGTCTTGTAGAAAGAAGGTGGCCTTGCCAGCCCTCAAGCCTGACAGTGTGAGACAGTTCTGTGCTGGTGTGACACCAAGGCAGTGAGCAGGAGACGAAAAGTACAAACACACAGTCAGCAAGCAATGTATTACACTCCGTCTAGAACTTCTAGAACAGAACTGAACCAACACTCACTGGAGGTTTTAAAATCTGATGGAAACCTTACCCAAATAATTTTTTCTCAAAAACTCACAAGACCCTGAAAGTCATTCTGGGCACTAGAGTTGCAAAGTCTTGGAGGGTTTCCGTTTCAAAGACAGTTTCGATTTTAAGAAAAATCCTCTGTTGTGACCAAACAAACCCAGGGTCCTGGCGGCTCCTCACAGGACCCTCTAAACCCCCTCCCTGCTGCTGAGCCGGACTCACCCATCGGAGCCTGGCCTGGAAGGGGTGCTGTCCGATGACAGGGAAGACACAGAGGCCACCGACAGAGGCCGGGATGAAGATGGCATCGTGAAGGATCGGACCATGGACCGGGGACGGCTGCCTCTTCTGTCATCCAGACTTGAGGGCTGACAGTAAGAGAGAGAGAGAGAGAGACAGAGACAGAGACAGAGACAGAGGTTTGTTTGATGCTCTTGTGCCAAAAGATTTCTGGCCCAAAAATGGTCAGAACCTTGGGACCAAGTGGTCTTAGCAGCCTAGATTCTAGACCAAAATTGTCCACACTTCTATGAGCAGTACATATTCTTGTTCAGAGTTAAAGATGAAAATGATGATTATTTCGGGGTTTTTTGAAATCTTACCTGATCTTGTGAAAAATACCCTAAACTTCCTGTTTTCCTAACATTTTAAGTGCAGTTTTCTTTGCCAACACCACAATGCATCAGCCTGTTCCAAAGCGAACACAGAATGTAGTGAGCAGAAAATTTATCGAGTAGCATCTAGATTGAAAAAACTGCAAGATCATTAGATGAACTTTGTACCTCTCTGCGCGTCGATAAACCATGCAGATCACCAAAATCCATGGATGCGTCTGACCGAATTTCTCCAGAATGAAATGAGATGTTCCTGCTGCTTAGTTCAAGATGGATTTGCTCCCCTGCCAGTGACTGGTACGGGGGGGCAGATGAAGCCACCGCTGGAGCTGCTCAAGCTCCTCCTCCCAGCCAGGCCATGAACTACAGATGCATTCTGGAGAAAAACAGTCTCTGGATGGAGTTTTCCAACCTCTCTTTGAAACGGGATTTATATCCCCCAAACACGAGTCACGGAAATATAGCTCGTGTCAATATCTAATTACCTAGAAAATGCTAGTGTACCTATGCCCCAAGAACAGCTGCCGCAGGGGCTCCTTCCTTGATCCTGAGGATGGAGGGCACTTCCTCTCCGGGTGGCTTTGACCTCCCCAGCTCCCTGCCCCACACCAGCGAAGATGGCACCTCGGGCAGTCACCTGTAGAAGACGTGCTTGGGACCGCGGCTGATTACACACCGAACACAACTTCCGCATCTGAAAAGTGGGCCTGTGTCTTCAACAGGTGTTTTGCACATGAAATATGACTTGGTCTGCTCTGCTCTCTTTAGGAGTAACAGGTTCACAGCGACAAAAGCACAGTTTTAGAGCAGGAGTTGGTAAACTTGTTCTGTGCACGGCCCGATAATAAGGATCTTAGGCTCTCCGTCCCTCTGCTCGGCTTGGCCACCATAGCATGAAAACAGCCAGAGATGCTACAGAGATGTGTGAACAGGGATGTATTCTAATAAAACCCCATTTACAAGAAGGGCAGTGGGCCACAGTTTGCCAACCACCAGTGCAAAGCCACGTGGAGCTGGAATCTGCCCACACGGAGGGGAGGTCTTGGGTTTGGCACCAAGGATGGAGCCATTGCACACCCCCAAGGAGACGTCCATTGTCACTAACTGGCCTTTACCTATGAGGAAACTTAAGTACAAATTAGTTCAAACTATGGACATGTTTCCTGTACAAAACCTAGCAACTCACAAAGTCTACAGAACGCTCTTCTCAGCCTTTCTGAGACACATGTCAACCCAGCCCAAGGACTGGCTCTCTGACGCGTGGCTCCCCCGACCCCCAGTGTCTCGGCTGTGTCCCGGGACTGTTCGGTGTCCCACTGCTCCTGACGCAGCTCCAGGCCTGCCTGACCACCTCAGCCGCCACCCCGCTCGGCCACCGCTCCTCTCTGGCATCTCTGTGGGGTTCGACCCTCTCACGCTTTGAATGAGCCCTGCCGGCCACCTCTGCCTCGCGCAGCCCACACCATCCCCTGCCATTTCCTCCAGAGCAGTAGCCTCTGAGGGCGGCTCACGGGGGTGGGGAGGGCATCTGGGCACCCGCACACCACCCATGCAGAGCTGCCTTCCCACCTCTCCCCTGCAACAGCCTCGGGCTTCACTCCCACCTCTCCTTTCTGGACGGGGGTTGAGGGTGGGGGAGAGCAGAAGGGCAGAAAACCAGCGATGTCAGGCTCAGGTGATTTCTGTGGCTGGGAGGCTGCTGCCTCCATACCCCATCATCTTCTAGGCACAGGGAAACGTGCATTCAGGGAAACGCAGTGGAGCACACAGAGAAGAAATGTGACCCGTCCGGCATCCGGGTGCTGTGAGCCCCACCCCTCGCCTGACGGTTTCCGCTTTTCTGGTGAAATGATCCCCACAGCCATGCGAGCAACGCAAGCGCTGAGTGCGCAGGCAAGAGCGGGGAGCCAGTCGTGGGCCAGCAGGTGGAGACGGCCAGCGAGAACCACCTCACTCCAGCTCTTGGCAAGGCCCGGAAGACCCTTGGACATCCCACCTCTGACCACAAAGGGCCGGTGATGTCCCACAAGAGGCAAACTGGAGTCTTGGGCAGACGTACCAGTATGGACTGGAAAGAACAAAGGGAAGGGGGATGGCAGGAGCAAGGCTCTGGCCAAGGAGGGACAGAAGCCACTCTTGGGCCCCACACTTGCAGGTGACCCACTGGGTGTGGCCATGGCCCCCCACTGGGCCATTTGTCTCACAATTCCTTCTTGACTGAGCAGAGCCTCTAAAGATTGAAGAACTGCGACTTTTTTTTTTTTTTTCATCTGAAGCAATGTGAGTTTCTCCCAGCCATGACAGGTGTAGCTCCAGCGTCAGGAGAACACGAGTAAACCAGTGTCCCCGTGTCCCAACACCAGGGCTGGCAGGGGTAGGGGTGAGGCAGTTAGAACTAGGCTAGAATTCTGGCTCTGGTACCGACGATGGGACCTCGCGTCACACATGGAACCACTCTGAGCCTCAGCTTCCTCCAGAGCACGCAGGGAACCAGCATCCCACCTCGAGAGGCTGGAGTGAGGATGAAATGCACAGCTGGAGCCCACTGGCCTTGGCACACTCTGAAGGTAGCTTCCGTTGTCCTTGCTGTTGTCATTATTATGGCCTGAAGCAAACAATCGTTTTGGCTCTCTTACCAGAAGCGAGCCCTGCCCTGCTCAAAAGCTGTGACACGTTTTGTGTCCTTGTCTTCCAGCGGAGCCTAAATGCCTCCCCTTGACCCCCACACGTGCCTACTGCCTGTGGGGTGGGGTGGGCAGGGCTGAATTTAGTTGCGGCGACCAGAGTTTTATGGGGTAGGGTGAGAAGCCGGTATGTTTCTTTTCTGGAAGACACAGCAGGTGCTCGCGGCCTCTTCCTCAGGGACCCCAGCGTCTGCGCTCCTCACTCCCTATGCATCTGGAGAAGCTGGGCTGTGAGCTTTTGTCCAGGGAGCGGTGGCCCCCTAGAGCCCTAGCACAGGCAAGGTGAGGGCCAGTGAGGAGGGAGCAGGGGTCTGGAGGAGCCGCCTGTGGATTAAGAGGTCAGAGGGTGTCCAAGTCTTCTGTTTCTGTCTATGGCTTTGGCTGGATCAGAAAAACTGACAAAATGGTTTATGTCTTTCCTATGGGTTTTTATTTTTAAATCCATTTTTTTTTAAACAGGATAATACTCTATTGCCTTTCCAAGTATTCTCAGATGCTCGCAAGTTTTCAGAGTAGATAAGACAGGAAAGGCTCATACCAGACTGCTTTTTATTGCCGCTTTTCTCAGAGCATGACAGGGGCATCTGCCTCTCTCTCTGTCTGCTCAAAGGAGGCCAGCTGCAGAGCCTGCTGCTCGGGTCCCAGGCTGGAGGACTCAGGAAGGCAGCTCCAGCAAAGAAAGCATCCAAGGGGAGGAAATGCACCCTTGATTCTATTCCTTGATCCCAATAAGCCTGACCAGCCCCCTAGCTGGGCTTAGGTGCGGTGCTGCCCAGGCTCCCCCTACAGGGAGGTGGGCAGTTTGGTGGGCAAGACGTGTCTCAGGATGTGGTGGACACCGCTCATCTCTGGCCAAGGATGCTGCGTCGGAACAGGGGAAACCTGTCCTGGAGGAGGGGGACACCCCCGCCCCCTACGCAACAGGCCTGCCTCCTGCCCCAGCTTTCCTTCTCCCCTGGGCCCAGCAGCAAGCCCGCACAGACGTAATGAATCCCAGCGGAGAACGGAATCGGAAGGCTGTGTGGTGAGCCAGACAGGTTTCTGTCATTTTGAAATATAAATTATGTGAGTGGTAAAAGAGGAAGCCTTTCACTTTTCAGTACAAAAACTCTAAGATCTCACACGTGTTTGTTTCTTAGAAAGACTTAAGATTGGTGTAACTCTTGGGAAGAGACTCATGACGACGCACCCTGAAATTCTTGCCACTCGACTCTGGCTGCAGTGAGTCGCAAGCCCCGAGGCAATGAAGCACTCCTCAAGGGTTCTGCCCGGCACGAGGGGTCCTCCAGTGTAGCCGGCAGGAGGGCACCCCGGTCCCCAAGCCTGCTCCCCGTGAGCAGCTCCCGCTGGGTTGGCCGCCCTGCGTCCCCACGCACTGAGTTTTCAGACCAGAGCCCAGAGGTTGCGTTCTCTTGGCTTTGTCAGGTTCACACCTGCTGGGGAGGCACTGGTGCACCACAGCCCGCCAGAGCAGACAAGGGTGGGCAGGTTGGGTCGGCATGGAGTGGAATCAGAGCCAAAGTAGCTCCTTTCTGGGGGGACTCTCAGTCTCTTACAAGAGAAGGAAAAGCTCTGCCATGTAAATTAAGAGTAGTGGCTAAAAGCACAGACTGGGAGGCAGACCAGTGGGCTTCAAACTCCATCAGCAGCCAGAGTGGCCACTGCTAGAGTGTGACCGTGCATCCCCTTTTCCCCATCTGTAAAATGAGGATGACCACAGTGCCTCCTTCGTAGTGTTAAGTGGATGAAGCCAGTTCATATTTGCAAAACACTTGGAAAGGTCCCTGGCATATGGTAAGCACTAAATTAGTGTTTGCTAAGTGAGCTAAATGTGTGAAAAAAAGAAGTGAGTTCAACAGGAAGAGCAACAGAGAACCGTAGAGAATGGCAGACAGATGGAATTGGGCCGAAAAAGGACCCAAAACGGTGCCCTACACTGGACACCTGGTTCTTCAGGGAGGAGAGAAACGTGTCGTGCGATGTGAGAAGCAGAATACCTTCTACGGCACGCCTTTTGTTTGCAGGAAGGTGGAAACCTTGTGCGCCCTCACACCCCCTTCATGCCAAGGGCTGGGATTCTGGATCGGAAGCCTCGCTGCCTCTTTTTGTCACACTGTTGCTTCCCTCCAAACAACAGGGAAAGGGGGCCTTGACTCACTTGCTGTGCCCGACGTCTCCAGAGTCCAGGGACAGTCAAGGTTAGGACCCACCAAGGCTCCCAGAAACCACAGGGCTCACACTGCCAGATACTTTGCCTCATTACATATCACAAGCCACACTTTTATCATGATCTTGATCCCGGCCCCCCACTCAGAAACTTCCACAAACTCTTGGGCAAACGCCCAGTTCTACCCTTCATCCAGAGCAAAGCCTCCTGCCCCACACCACGCCAATCCAGGCTCTTGGAGGCTAGGCACCTCTCCAGCTTTCTCCTACGATTTCTCTTCCGTCCAAGACATGTCCATTTCCTGCACGGCCTCCGGCCTGCCATTCGAATTCCGGCCTCCCAGCCTTTGCTGGATGAACCCTTTCTCCCCACCTCCTCCCCGACTGTCTCTAGCTTACCTTTCTTGGCCCAGACCAATGACCACTCCTTTAAGACGTAAGTCTTTGCTAACAATTTCAGATCTCAGTAAACCATAGCAACTCTCTCCAATGACTTTGACTTTGGACTGGACTTAGGTTCCAGCTCTGCCTTAGGACATCATGAGTTCTGCTGCCCTATGTGTTACCTAACCCTCTGTATGTAGTGTATGGCTAGCGGTGTGGCCTCAGGGCCAGGCGAAATTGAGTCCCATGGGCCTCTGGGTGGTTTTTCTGTTGCCCCACCACATTAAGGATAGATTGTGTTCACAGCAGGTGAGCAGGGCGTTTGGTGATCAAGCAAACTCCCGAACGCTTACTCACCCTGATATTTCCAATTATTGAAAGGAGCTTGCTGGCTTACTGACAGATGGACTTCCGAGGGGGCCGAGGTCCTTCAAATCCCACTTCCCGTAGGCGTCACATATACATCTTACTCACCCTGGCTGTGAGCCTGTCATAGTTGGACAATTGGAACACAAAGACACCCACCTCCCCCTCTGCAAGGCTACCCACTTACCATGGTTCGGACGCCATATTGCTTTTCCACTTTTTCCTTTAGCTGTTTGAAACAGGCTTCCATTCTCTCATGAAATGGCCTCAGTGCTTCTGTGACTTTGTCTCCATGAATCCTGATCCCTTCAGCCAAAAACGGAATCTGAAAAATGTAGCAGTCAACACTCCTTATTCCCTGGTTAATGGTCTAGAGAGAGCCGCGCACACCAGGCAGAAAGTGGCACTGTGTGCAAAATCCAACTGCTTTGTTTCCAAATCAAACCGTGAATCAAAGTCATCAGCAGGCACATTACCCCCGAAGACCAAAATGTTCAAATTAAAATCATTTGTGTTTTAAATTGGACACGTTTAGTGCAGTGCTCAGCACACAACGGCCACTCAGTGACTTGCCTGACTCCCATTGGCCGACCAACCCCAGAATAGACTCATCTGTGCTTTCCTCGTGAATTTGGGAAAAACCGCAGTTTGAATCTTTTTAGCTGTAACTTGATCTATTAGCAAAGGGTCGTGTCACGGTGCAAAGATTTTTTTTTTTTTAGCCCAGAATATTGCCTTTAGAGGCAATTGAGAACCCTATTCTAAAACTTAAAAATCTAATTATGTGTGATCTACAGTCCTGAAGGATCTTCTTATTTAGAAAGGAAAACCAAATTTATTCTTCCTTAAAACTAAAAATAATCATTTCTCTGCCAACACTGCTGTCACAAAATATCCATGCCAAAACTTCACTTCGAAGCGCGGAGATGGAGCTGACCTTTAAAAGCGTCGCAGGGAGACATTTTCATTCCCCAGCCCCAGAGACCCTCTAGAATCACTGCTGTTGGGGGGTGGAGGGGGCTCCAAGGAGGGCTTTCTTTCCCCAGCTTCTGCTTTCCCCCAGCGCTCGGACCCAGAGTTAGACATTCTTCAATGCAATCAAGCTAAGAGGCTTCCTCTTAATAATTTATAATTAAATCAAAATACTGATTAAAAACAGATTTCCCTAATATGACAGAACACCAACCTAAATGAGCAGATTTATTAGGAAGCAGGATAATAAGTACACAATTGAATTTCATGTGAACAAATTCGAGAAATCTTACCAAGATGAATCAATGCATAAAATGTATTTGGTTGTCATTTAGAGCACGCAGCTGTTGCCTCTTGTGGTCTCCAGGGAAAGACGAAAGAAGTGAGGGCTCCCATGTCACGGCCCACCCAGCAGCCCACCCAGCCTGCCCTCGGGCTGCACGGGCACAAAGCTTGTTTCGCTGACAGCTGGGCCGACCCCCAAGGTTTGGGCCAGGCATCCCTTTCTGGCCAATTACTGCCTAAAGGACAGTGTGCATGCAGGTGAGCCTTCACAATGGATGAGATGTTTTAATATTCCGTATGAATTACTCTTGCAGATGGCAGCTTCCCCAGAGCTAGCCGCAGTGTGGTCAGGTTCAACAGTAGAAATGCTCACATTAATCCTTCTGCTTCCTGAGTTCTGCCCTGGGGCACGGCACAGGCAGGCTGGGGACAACTTTTGGTGGGATGGTAAACGTGTTGGATCTATTTGGTATGGAGGCGAGTGTGGGGGCGGCGTCTCAAGGCTGAGACACAGCCACTTGAGATCTTGCAAGCATTTTTCTGTAGAATGGACCTTTTTTCAAATATACAAAATGCAGTCTAAAGGTCTCTCCTTTTTTTTGTTGGTTTGCTTAAAAGCCTTAATTGGCCAGATTCTTTGACCTCAAAGAAGCTACCTGCTGGACTAAAGACCATTTGGTTTAAGTCCCTGGGCTGCGTGAACTGCAATTTGGCAGGCGAACTTTAGGGGGTATGAGAATTGACCACTTCAACAGGTCCCTGACATTGTCAGATAACAACCTTCTTCTAGGATGGGATCTGGCCCCTGTTCTACGTCTGACTGGGGCTGAGCCACAGCTCTGCATGAAAAGATACTCTGTGTAAACACTCCAACATACTGGGTGCTTAACATACAAACATGAGCCATGGAATGAGGCCTGAAGTGATCTTTGGGGACCCTGTGGTTCAGTGGGTTCCAACCTGGATGAGCATCAGAATCTCCCAGGCAGGTTCCTGAACCCCACCGTGGAGCCCTGATTTGCTCTGGGGTAGATCCCAGGAATCTGCATTTCTTAAAAGTTGCCCAGAGCCAGGAGAGGGGAGAGGACATCCCCAAAGTCACCCTTTGGGTTGTTCAAAATGAGCACGCAGCCTGCTATCCAAAGACGCCCTCCTGAACGGCGGTGATGCACGTGAAGTTCGCTCCTGTGGGACCCCTGCACAAATTCATGGGCTACCAGCAGCACAGAACATTAGGAGGCACTGCTCAGCACTCTAGGAGCACCACCCCCAGGGACAAGGGTCACACTTGCATCAGCTGGGGATGACGAGTGAGTTTTGTCTTTTATCTTTGTGCATTTCCAAAGAGACATATGCACACAACACTGCAGTGTGGTAGGAGTCTGTACAGATCCATCTTTTGGGCATTGGCGGGGATGCTCAATAAAATAGCTGCATCTGGGGAAGGATGGAGCTGTGCCTTTGAGGAAGGGGCTGGAGCTCAGTCTGACCTGGTATCTGCTGTAAAATTAGAGGGGGCCCCACGTGCCTGCAGCCACGGGCTCCCAGCTGGGAGGAGCAGCTCAGCACCGTCCTGGTTTGGGGATGGCAAGAGCAGAGCCCAGAGCTGCCTGGGACTTAACAACCCGCCTTCACAAACAATTTCAGCATCGAGATGTGCTTATTGCATATCAGTGATGGAAACTCTGCCAACAAGTCCTTGGGATTCCCCAGAGGAAACCTCACTCTGCCCTGATGCAGTTTCCAGAAAAAACCAAACCAAACAAACTAGCAAACGAAAACAGAAGACAGCATCCTGATAACCCCAAACTTCTTATTTTTAATGACCATATGACTCAATCACTGATACTAAAATATGGGTTTGCAAACATTTGCAAATGAAAGCGAAATCACAGGTAACGTTTTGAATATGTATTTTTCATCACTCTCTGATTTAATGAAGTTGCTAGAAAATGGATTCTCTCTTTCAGCTTTCCTGTGAGCTGCTTTAAAATTCACCCTTTAATATAGTTATTAGGGGTGATGACATAGTGCTGACATAAAGTTCTCTCTGAGGAACAAATTATTTTCCTCTGTAGGACTTGAAACTCTTAAAATCCAATTTGCTTTAAAAGCTTACAAGAAAAAAAAAATCAATACAACTTTTGCAGACCAAACTAGTTTTTCTGTGGCAATGATTTTATAGCCTTCAATGGAGTTGGAATTTTGTACCCTTTGGTTTCTACATCTAAAATGGAATCATTCAGACTTTTAAACTCTCTCTCTTCTTGGAAACAGAGGGAGACGGTCTACAGGAGGCTTCCATTCCAAGCGGAGAACCGTCCTTGGCCACTGGGCCCCAGGGTTTGTTATCACAGAATAATTCTAATGCAAACAGATGTCTAGAGATTTGTGGCCAAGTCACACCCAGGAGGATGGCAATTGTAAAAAAACCAAAGCAAAACAAAACCAGAAACTGACAAGTGTTGACAAGGAGGTGGAGGATGTGGCTCCTCAAAAGATTAAAAAATAGAATTACCGTTTGATCCAGAAATCCCACTTCTGGGAATACACCCAAAAGAACTGAAAGCAGGAAAATGAACAGACACGTGTGCGGCCATGTTCGCAGACAAGCAGTGGAAGGAACATACGTGTCCACAGATGGATGAATGGACAAACAAAGTATGGTCCATTCACACAATGGAATATTATTTAGCCCAACAAGGAAGGAAATTCTGACTCAGGCTACAACACGGATGAACCCTGAAGACACCGTACTCAGTGAAATAAACCAGTCACAAAAGCCATATGACTTAACAGTATGACTACTTATGTGAAGTACCCGGAACGATCAAGTTCATAGAGACAGACGGTGGAATGGTGGTTTCCGAGGGTGGGGAGAATGGAGAGTTAGTGCAGAGATTTTTGGCAAGATGGAAAAGTTCTGGAGATGCATGGAGGGGATGGTCGCACAACAATGTGAACGTGCTTAATGCCCCTGATCTGTACTCCAAATTGGTTAAGATGTTACATTTTATGTTATGTCTATCTTAGTACCATGAAATATACATAGATCGGAAGTGGGCTCGAAACCAAAGTTCAGCCCCACTCCACCCTACGAGGTCACACTGGTCAACGTGCTGATAATGGAGAAGCCACTGAGGTGAGGCTCTGGGAAGGCCAGGGTCAAAGTGTCTCTTCAGAGGAACAGCCTCACCTATGTCAGGGACCCAAGTGGCAGCCTGGGACCCCCTGGCTCAGCGGAATGGCCCGGGGTACACTGCCGCCAGGCACAGGGTGACCCCGGCCTCCGCTTCCTCAGCTCTCTGTGCCCCGCCTGCTGTGTGGGGATTAGATTAGACAGCACCCTCGTCACCTCCCACACGAGAAAACAAAGCCCGAGACAGTGAGCTGTCCTCATTACAGAGCAGGTTAAGCAGAGCTCCAGGACAACCAGGTCTTGATGTGCCCCCACCACCAGGCTCACGGAGGCTCTAAGACGCAGACCATGTGAACTAAACAAGTCACTTCCAACTGGACACAAGATGCCCTCCGGACCATGTCCTTCTAACACCACGTCCCACTAAGGTAAGACTCAGCGGCCTCAGGAACACAAGTACGGAAGCACCGTAATACACAGAATTACAGCTGGGAAAACACAGATGTGGGTGCCCCAAACCCTGGCCACCACCAGGGAGAACGTGGCGGGGGGGGCGGCGCTCTGCAGTGGCCCACCGACACCGCCCACACGGACAGCACTGACGTGAGCGCCTTTCCCACGACAGGCTGGAGCCAGGCTCCCAAAGACATCACAGTTCTCACCTTGCCTCTGATATTCTGTCATTACCAGACAGAGATCTGCCGGCAGAGACAGACCGGGCTCGTTGGCAAGAGAGGACGTTCTGTGTGTGCAACTTCATGACCATAGCCGAGGAGCCGAGTTAATCACGGCAGTGGGGGTGGTTCATCTGGGGACACACGTGGCTACATGCACTGTGGCGGATGTCCCAGGCCCCCATGCCGGCCGGCATGTGTGCTGAGATGGCCCAGGTGGACGCGGGTCTAGCCCTGGATGTGGGCCTAGCCTCCCTGCTCCAGCCCTGCAAGGCTGCCACCACACACTTACCTGCCACGCAATGAGGTCCTTGAGCTTCTCAATCTTTTCATGGGCCTCTGGGTGCTCCTGCAGGTACCGCTCTGTAAAGAAGGCCTGGTGGAGACAGGAAGGGCCACTCGGTACACTGCTTCCCCAGCACCATTTCTGCACACTGACTGTGCACCAGACCCGGGGATAGAGCCATGTGTAAAACAGACCCACTGCTAGGGGATGGACCCTCCCCAGCACTCAGGGCTAAAGGTCTGGTTACCTCAAACACAACAGATGGAGTGAATGGGCAGCCAGGAGGGGCATTTAGGGTGGCACCTCTGTCCTTGGAATCCAGCAAAGCCACAGCTGACCTGGATGGCTCAGTCCTCTGGGTGGCAGCTCCCTGGCGGCTCACATGCCTTGACTCACACCCTGCACCCCTCCCCGGGCCGGTCCTACACCTAAAGGCAGCCTACAACAGAGAGCTATCTCTCGGTCCAGGGCAATGACTCCCTGTGGCCTGCTCTCCCCCTCAGCTCTTACCCTGTCTGGGCAGGGGCTCAGCAAGCTTTCTGTGAAGGGCTTCAATGCTGCCATTGTTCTATCATCGTTCTAAAACAGCCACAGACACTAAGTAATAAATGGCCGCGGCCGAGTTCCAAACTTGGTATCAAAAACAGAGAGCAGACCGTAGTGCAGACCCCTGGTCTAAACCACACCCACGTCCTTCCGCCTCTGCCCTTTCCCACTGAGAGATTTTCCGGGGAGACCAGCTGGCCTGCTCCCCTGTACCCACCACGCCTCCCTATCCCAAACGTTCTAATTCTTTTGTCTTTCACTACAACGGTGTCTCTTGGCCTTTCATGATCCCAGGACTCGCAAGCCACCTGAGGGCAGCGCTGCAGAGCTCCGTCAACCCAACCTGCGGGGACGATGCCTAGGGGAGCCATGCCTGGGGTCGGGCCTTGACCTTCCGCAGCTGGCAGGGGCCACCTCTAGGAGGTCCCAGCCTTGGCTCAGTCCCGGCTGAGATCGGCCAGTGAGACCAGCGTAGTTTCTGGGCTGGAACATACGTGTCTGGAGACAGTCTGTCCTAGGACAGGGTGGTACCACTGGCATGTCACGTGCCTTCTCATAATTCGCGAAGCCTCCCATGACAGCAGGGTCCACAATGCCATTCAGGAGCATAGAGAGGGGGTTGATGGGGAGGCTGGGGTCGTCCAGGTGCTGCTGTACCATGCTGTTCATCTTGTCGTTGGTCAGCTGCATGGTCTCGATGGCGTTCTCCAGGGGGCTGATCTCCACCTGCGGGGAAGGAAGGAGATGTGACTCCAGGTCATCTGCTGCGTCCACTGCGCCTGGGTCCGCTGCTCATTGTCTGGCCCATGGGACCTTGCCAGAAGAGGAGCATTTCCAAGTGGGGCCAGGCTTCCTATTCCTCCAATGCACCTTTCTTCCCAGGGGGGGGTTTCGGGGGTGTCTCTTATCACCCAAACAAGAGCAGCTGGTATTTTAGTATCATTGTGTATTTCCAATAGGTGTGGCCCTCACATGCAAATTCCAAAGGGGTAACACAAGGCTGTCTGGCTCTGAGAGGTATGTGTGTGTATGTGTGTGCGTGCGCCCATGTGTGCCTACACACGCGTGCACACGTGTAGGTGTGTGCATGCATACACATGTGGTCCGCTTCTTTTAAACTGGGTAAGATTTTGGATGCCTAGACGGCTCAGTTGGTTAAGCGTTTGCCTTCGGCTCAGGTGAGGATCCCGAGATCCTGGGATCCAGTCCCGCATGGGGTTCCCTGCTCAGTGGGGAGCCTGCTTCTCCCTCTCCCTCTGCCATTCCCCTTACCCCCACCCCACTTGTGCTCTCTGGCTCTATCTCTCTGTCAAATATATAAAATCTAAAAAAAAAAAAGGGGGCAAGATTTTAAGGAGCAGTCCATCATGTCCCTGAGGCTGGAGGCCTAAGCACTTTGTAAGACCGCTGTACCTGCTTGGTCAGGGAAGGGCCCTCCTCCCCACATGAGACCACACTCTCTCTCATGAAGGAAGAGCTCCACCACCCCAGGGAGAGCATGTCACCGCTGCCAGTGGTACCTTTAAGACCTCATCAGAAGGGCCGCCACTGGTCAGCCGGACCTTCAGTGCGGGAGGCAGGGCACTGCCACCCATCCTGCAACTGCCCTCCTTCTTCTGGGGCCCCAAAGCTCCCTGCAAGGCCCAGCCGGGTACGCCTCTCTGGCTCAGCCCTAAGGTGCCACGAAAACATGGCTGGGTTTAAAACAATAGCAACCCCTTCCCACCAGGCCTCACTCTGATAGGTGCTTGGCTGGGCCACAAAGCCACGTCCAGGGGTCATCTCAACACATGATCCTTTCCGTCCTCCCAAAGGAGGTGGCAGGGGTCCCTACCCGTGCCTGGGAACCCCAGGGTGTCTGTAGTAAGGGACAAAGCAGAGCAGCCTGCTTTTGTCCTGCTGCAGCCTCTGGGGGTTGTCTGCCGGTCAAAGGGGAGCAGGGGGAGCAGGGACTTGAGAACGGACAACTCTGCTCAGGGCTGGCCCCAGGTTCTAGAGCGACGCTTGGAGTCACTGTGGGGGAAGCCACCTGCTCCGCCCGGCCCCTGGCTGGCCCCACGCCCGATCAGCATGTACTGCTGGATTGCTGCTCCTACCTGGTCCCACGAGGTCCCTGGAGGGCCCAGAGCCTGGAGCGCAGCATCCCAGGCACACGCCTACACCAAATCCCCACTCCAGGGCAGTATTCCATTTTAACTGCTGCTAACTCCCTGCTGCTGATCCCATCTGCCTCAAGAAAGGAGAGTTTCCTCTTTTCATCCAATAAGAGGGCTGGCTGCCACCCCTGGGGCATCCCATGGTGGCCTGTCCCGGGAGGCGTGCACAAGGGGAGGGATGTCGAGAGCAGCCTTCGGTTTCGCGCCCTGGGATTATTCAGCTTCCAGCCTCTTAGTTTGTTACAAATGGCAAAACAGTGCCGGTGGCAGAACCACATCTTCACAGAAAGTCAGGGCTCACCCCTCTCCACCTCTGAGCTCTTAAGCTCCTTCCTCTCAAAATCTAGCTGGCTCACGAAATCCCGGATTACTGAGGGCTTTGGGCAGAGGCTCATTAGGAAGATTAGTGCCTGTTTACTTGAGTCCCCCGACTCCACCCTCTCACACACGTACATCCATCACCAGTTCTAAATGGTGCCAGCAAAGGCTTGCGTTTCTGCCACCTGCCGCGTACCTTCCGAGCCCTCCATCCATCGGGGCTGCCTGGGTGCTAGGGGGGGCACGGAGCGGGCGCTCCCAGAGCAGAGAACGCAAGTGCCCAAGGCAGGGACAGGCACAGAGACCCAGGGCTTCAGAGAAGCAGGAGGGGGCACCTGGGATGGGGGGAGCAGATGTGGCCCCGAGCTCAGGTGGGCATGGACGACAGACAAGAGAGGAAACAGGGCTGGGAAGACAGGTTCCAGGCAGGTTCGGGAACCAACTCAGGAGTTTCCAAGGGGACTCACTGTAAACTAAATGGGAGGCACCACCCCTCTGGATAAGATCCTGCTGGCTGAACACAAAAGGCATTGAGACACACGAATCAACATACATATTTCAATCAGATCTCTTTATACCACTCCCTGATACTTCTGTGTATTCAGTAAGAATCTGCCGCCCAACTCTGGTTCACGTAGATGAAACTGTCCCATAGCTCACCACTGAGGCAAAGCAAAGTTTAGCTAATGAGATGCGAGTCATTATTTCTTTAAAAAAGTGCCAGTGAGGGGTATATTCTCAAGCTATTTTTACTTGAAATGAGCAAGTACTATTAATCAAGTTGTTTGTCATGTAAATGGCAATAAAAGCATCAGGAAGAAAGATCTTAAAAAGTGTATGTAAATTGGAACTTGTCTTAAACTTTTCATTTAGTTAACAGAAAGAGCTTTCAAAACAGCACAGCGATGACTAGATTTAAATATTTTGTGAGAAGAAAGGAAATCTTAATTCTGGTTTTCTTGTCAGCCAGCTCTGGTTGTGATTACACAGCATTTCTACGACAATATTTGGGGACCGGGAGAGTCGATGCCCCAGGGAACACGCAGGGTGATGATGGGTTAAGTCTCGTCTGACCTGGGGTCCCAGTATGAGCGCCGCACCCTGTAACAGAGGGGAAAACACAATCCCTTCTTGGGGGGGGGAGGGATCCTTACCATGAAAACAGATTTGACCTCAAACCACCTTAAAATCCCAGGTAATTTGTACGCCGTGGTGTATATGGTTCTCTCGATCCACATGTTCTGCAAAGGGAACACACACACGGTATTCGTCAGAAGGATGTTAGCAGGTGGACAGCTTCTGCCCTAATGGGGACTGGCCACTCTCTGCGAGGTGGGTCCTCCAGGAGGACGGGTCTCCCTGGGAGGAGTTGCATGTGGCCCTTTTGTGTGCCGTGCCTTGTATGCCACGCTCTGCCTGTGAGTCAGACGGTCACACGAGACACAGCAGTGTCCCCTGCTTTTGCTGGCCAATGATGCCAGTCTCCCTGGCATGGGGCAAAGAAAGTACAACAGGAGAGTCAGGGAGAATTCCATACGTCAAAACCAGGGAAGTTGCCTATGAGCAGAAAGATTTTTGAAAAGGCTCCAAGGAGTTCTCTATTGGCCTGACTTAGGTAGGGTTCAACAGAAACCCAAAGGTGGAAAGGCATTAAGGAAAACCGGGTTTCCTGTAAAGTGACCGCTCACATTCTGATATGGATCAGTCAGTATTTTAGGCTTCACTTTGTTTCTTGCACAACTGATCTCTCTTCCTATTAGAAAATAAAGATGTGGAAAAATCACCTACCACCTAGAGATGATAACTTAAACATTTCAGTATCTGTTGTTCAAGACTTCTTACTAAGCATTAAAAAGCATGTAGATGCATATTTTCAATGAAATACCATTTTATAATCCATATTCTTCATAGAACAGAACATTAGGTGTGGCGGGAAACTGCTTCACGCCAACGAGCGTCACCCCTCTGCGCCTCTCTCAGGCTGTGCGGAAGCCCGTGGCGAGCTAACAAAGCAGGCACTCTTCGCCCACCTGTTCCTGCCCAGTGTCTGCTTCCGGCCACCCTCTCCCTGTCCTGGGTCATCCTGGGCCGTGCAGGTGTGCTGGGAGTGGTCCGGGCACAGCGGACCGTCAGCAATTCCAGGGAGCTGCACTGGGTCTTAGAGAGAACTGAGAGCTGCACTGGATCCCTCCCCAACCCCTGAGGCTCCAGAGGGGAGAAGGAAGAGGACCCGGCTGAGGCCTCCTATCTCCCCAGCTACAGCTTTTTGCCCCAGGAGGAAGCTCCCCCAGGGGCTTGCCAGAGAAAACAGCAGTGTACCCTTTCAGAGCACTGGGACCGCCACCCGCAGGGTCTCCCCAGAGGCCAACACGGCCCGAGCAGGGGCCCTGGGCTCCACCGAGGGCTTTCTGGACAACCAGCGCCGGCTGACTCAGGCGCTACCTCTCTGTCTCCTTCCTCCTCAGCTGCTCTTGGGCCCCAGGGCTTCACCCCTTGCTGAGCGACCATGCGAAGTGCTCAGCCTGGCAGGGCAGCCTCCCCAGCGTCCCGCCTGCAGAGCCAGGCCACCTGCAACAGGGCCGAGCCCAGCTTCCCATTGCTGCAGAAAGCCCCACGCTTATCTGGAAGCTTTAGGCTTTGTCAGGCATGTGAAGGACTAAATCCCGTGGCTTCTGAAAGCCTCATCCAAGTGCGAGGGCCTAACGGGGCCATTAGGGGATTTCAGGGCCATTTAGAAGCAGCACAGCCTCCGAGGCTTAGTGCAGCCCCAAATGTCAGGGGTCTCAGTTATTCTTAGCTCTGCCCCAAATGGCTGCACCCCCCGTCGGCAATTTGCTTGACCTCCTTGCATCTCTTTCTCTATGGTACGAGAACATACAGAGCTGCCGGATGCGAGATGTGTGAGGGCAATTCAAGAACTGCCTATAAATCCCACAGTCCAGAGACGCTATATAAGTGGTCGTGTTGTTGCCACAAGGGCCCCACAAGAGACCGCTCGGAAAGCCGCCCCCTTAGCACCGGTGTCTTGTCCCCTCCCGCACTATTACAGACAACACTGCCGTGACCAGTTACCAAGTAGGGTAACCTGGGATGCTGGCATTAGCCAAGAAACAGGGTCTTCGTTTTGAGACAAGCAGTGTGGGAAGTGGGAATGACTAGAGTTCCCGGAATACGAGCTCGCCGCAGACACCTAGGAAATGGCTCAGGCAGGAAGGGCCTTCAGCACTGTGACTGGAGACTCTCAGGCCTCGCCTGAGGATCAGAAGACTACAGGAAACGGAGAGCTTCAAGGAGAAGCTGGACAGAAGCACTGTGGCTGGAAGTGCCCCAAACTTCACTCTGGGTCAGGTCACCTTTGACCTTCTGCACTCCCAGACACCTCCCGACTATAGGCAAGGGGATGCAGTCCCCAGCAGAGCTGCTGGTCCTCCTTGGGGGTCGCTGCGGCTAATAGGTCCTGGCTAGGGATCCCCAGAGGACATTTGCAGGGCAGAAGGAGGGAGAAATATTAACATTTTTAAAAACTGTGCTTTATTGCAAAGAATTGATTTATTCTTTGCAAATATAAACCTTTAAACCAGTTGTATGTATATTTTTTAAAAAGCTGCAAAAACTTCTGTTAATATTTCTATGACTAATGCAGGGGACAACGTATGATAACTTTTTGGGTTGGCTGTCACAACTGGGGAGGTGCTACCGGCGTCTAATGGGGAGAGGGTCAGGGATGCTGCTCAATATCCTCTGAAGCATAGGGCGGCTCCATCACAGAGAATTACCCGGCTCGTGACTCCGTGGCGCCCAGGAGCACCCGCTCTGGTGCCTTGAGCCTCAGGGAAATTCAGGAGCTGGAGTGTGAGCGTCTGGGTCTCTGCCCTGCTCACCTCTGACTGCCTGTCATCAGCCAGGAAGCCCCTGAAGTGCTCGGTCCCTCTGTGTGCCTATCTGTATTAGACACACCAGCAGGGTGCTCAGGGGCCCGGGACCCAGAGGGAGACAACTCAGAGAAGTGAGGAAGGAGGCGAGTATGCCAGGAGGGTAAGAAGCAGGGTCTCAGCACTCGGCCCCTTCTGCTAGCACCTTAAGGCCTTAGCGACATCCCCTATGAGATGTTCGCCCTTTCGCTACAGTTGAAGGGGTTAGGGTTTGGTATTTGGATTTCTGCCCACAAGGCACAAAGCCATCTAATATGCCCTGTGGTCGCCTCTGAGGCCAGTTTTCCACAGGTAGTGTTGCTGGTGGTAGAAGGAGTTCTTTGGGGGTTTTTGGTGGTTGTTTTTTTTTACCGCAAATTCATTGTCTGGGTTTTTCTCTCCTTTGCGGATCGGCCGAGAATATTCAAATCGCTGGACCTCGTTTACCCTGTAAAAACTGTAGAGAGACAAATCGTTAGACATTTAACCCCCAAAGCAGCCGATATGCTTTCAGACGTGGGGTCTGGCCTCCTGATAGGTCCCTGCATCCCTTAAAATATCCCCAACCTTGACCCCGAGCGACAGCTGTGGCTTTCTCTCTCCACCAGCCTCGGGAGAGAGATGTTGGCAGATGGAAACATTACCTTGAGTTTCTGCCTCTTCCCTGTCCCTGCAAACCCTCAGGGGAGAAGAGATGCTGAGTAAGAGTGAAGCAGGCACGCACAGAGAGAAGGTGAAGCGGAGGGGAGTGGGAACAGGCCTGCGTCCCCCACGCCTGTGTTTACTACTTCAAAAATCTTCATTTATTTTATCAGTTTAATTCAGTGATTCAACAATTTATTAAAAGAACCTAATAATTTTTTATTAAAATTTTTAAAAAATTACGTTTATTGTTTTTTAAAAAGACCTTATATACCTTACTTTCAGCTCTACAAAAGGCAGAGTCTGTAACCACAAAGGGCGGCGCGCACGACAAGCGTGTACTTTCTTTCCCTGGGGAAGGGGCGCGTGGCGCCTGTACCAGAGGCAGACTCATTCCTCCTCAGCACTGAAATGTCGGCCGCCTCCCCACGTCACAGCGAAATCGCTGAGCATCAGCTACAATTCACTACTGGCTTTAATGCCTCTTCCTGAAATAAACTGTTGCAAAACTTGAAACAGGTGCCTTGTGAAAGCAATTGTTCATCAGCAGAGTCCTAGCTGACTTCCCATTAAGGGCTGATAAAAGGTTAAAGAAAGGAGAGTGAATTTTGAGGAAGAACACAACCCACCAAACTTCAGGATATGAAATAAGCAGATTCTGAGCATTATGAGGCCATGGAACAGGCTAATTTCTTAACCAGAACATGGATCACATAGAAAAGAAAATTCTTCACATCAAAGAAGCATCTAAAGCAGATGGTCTCTACGGCATTGCTAGGTCAGGGGCAACTCAATGTAGAGGCATGAACCCTCAAATTCGGACAGCCGACCGGTGAGTCAAAACACCTGCCTCAGAATCCCACGTTACATAATCATGGTGTTGCAGGGGTCTAAGAGTTCTCCACCCAAAAAAAGCAAATGACCCAATTACTTTTCCTGCCTTACGGCATGCAAACACCCTGGTCCTCCTCCCCAGGCGTGGGGACTCAGAAATGCTGGGTTGGGGCTGGGCTGGAGCCCTGCTGAGAAGCTCTGCAGGGAACGCCCCCCGCCCCAAGCAGGTCACAAGGAGACCAGAGTGCCCCCTCTGTCCTCCCGAGTTTTCCTCGTCACCCCACATCAGGATAGGAATAGTTCTCGTGCCGTCCGGCAACACACGCTAACTTCTTCCTTCACTGTTTTGATGCTGCAAAGAATTTGCTTCCCTTGCTCTTCTAAGTAAACAGAAAGAGCATCTGGAAAGCTAATCAAAGGCTAAAACCCACCCTTTCAAGAGTGAAATTATGAGCTCACAGTCCTTCACCGTCCTCACGGTGGGTAGGAGAAATGGGGTGCTTACCTTACAATCTGCTCTGACACAGGCCTGTGAAATTTCGGGGGCAGATCGAGCTTGGGCTTTACGGTGAAGCACTGAATATCTGAGGGCGAAGGGGGTTAAGGATCACCGGGAGGGGGGGACCTCAGCCATGACGGGGCCCCCAGGTCCACCCACCCACCCAGGCACACAGATTGGTGATCGTGCCACGTTCCATAGGGTTGTCAGGAAGGATACACTGGCCAGGAGAGTTTTTGATATCGTCGCCTGGTGGAGATGTTGTCTTCATTTTCTCAGCATTCGGGAACTGAGTTAACAGCCGAGCTTCGAAATCTTCCCTGCGTTCATACTCTTTCCCTCGGTAAATGAAAACTTTCCCCTGGAAACAATGACATTCATTAAACACCACCACAGCGGAAGGCCAGGACCTGAGCGTGCACAAGTGCATTGGTCTTCAAAATATGCTTGAGAGGGTTGTTGTTTTGTTTTTTGGTTTCTTTTTTTTAAATCGTTGAATTGAAGAACAGCTTGTAATTGCACTGGCCTTATTAATCAAGAATGCACAACCACGAGCCACATAAGTTAATAGTATTTAAGAAGCACTGAACACAACATTACTGAGGTCCGCTGATGTATTTCAGTCTTAACAGTAACAATCAATTAAAAAAACCAGGAAGAACCAAGTGAGCGATCGGGGTCCGCCTTCTAGGGGGCGTGAGGTGCCAAGAGCGGGTAAAGGCACCAGGGCAAGTGGGTCTTGGTCTCCATGTTTTTCTTTTTGGGTAGGCCCTAATTAAATAGCTTTCATCCTCTGAGAGGAATTTAAGAGAGGATGACATTGAGGTGGGGCCTCAACGCTCAGAGCCTGAGCATGACGTTCTGAGCCGTCTCCGACAGGACACAACCAAGGGAAGAGCTGAACCACAGGGAGTGGGGTCAAGAGCAAGGGAGAGAGGCGTGAGGGCCGTGGCCTCCCCGGGGGTGAGAGACCGGAGCGGGGTGACAGGACGTCCCTCACTGCACGTCAGCCTTGTGGGGAGAATTACCCACTGGTGAGTGACAGGTAGAACATTAGAGTTCTCCTTCTAAAGGCTGGACTTTGTCCATCTTCAATGGCACTTTGTCACCTCCATAAATCCCGAGTTGGAGAGTCCATCGAGGCGTGATTTTTCGAGGGCGAGGTGACCTTGGGGTGGGTGTCAGGCAGGCGAGCGTTCTTCCTTACACAGGCTGCCCTGTCGAGGCCACTTCTGTCTGGGTGTGACACGGTCCCTCCCTAAATGTACCTCTAGGGAATTTTCTGATTCTAAAATATAACAGGTCTCTATACCTTCACAGATTCAACAGTGTGTTCTAAGCTGTCTACTGAATCACAGAAAGGTGGCAATGGGTAGTATGATGCCACCTCGGGCTCCGGAGCCTTAACCCCCTGCCTCCCAACATCCTGCCCGCCCCACCCTCGGGCTGTCTGATCCTAAAGGAAAACTGCAACAAGGAAAAGACACCACAGGATCCGAGGAATGGGAGGCTGGAGGCTGATGCTTTTCCTCATGGGATCTGTTGTTTCAGTCAGGGGACCCTGAGCCAGAGGCCCCCGACTGGCGGGCCATGAGTCAGGTGCAGCCCTATTATCTGTCATGACCCCGGCCAGATGCCAGAGAGGAGGAGAGACAGACGGCCAGACAGGATAGCATTCCGCTGGATATTTTTACACTTATCTCCTAGAGACTAAGTGTGAAGTCAAATTAAAATTTGTCTAATTAATGAATTTTCAAAAGATAAAGAGAGATCCTGTGGTACTCAATTTATTTCCTTCCCTAGCCCCGACTTATTCTGAGTCCCCATAAATCACTAAAGCAGGAACAGTTTAAGAATTTAATATTTTTTTCACTTTGTGCTTAGGTATGTCTTAAAGTACCCATTATGGAAGAAAAATGTTCTCTTTCCCTAAAAAAATAATGTCAGGCAGAAACCAAAGTAATATGTAGTCTCAATTAGAAATATAAATACACAGTGTGGGCATCTTTTAAGGCTATATAAAGCCCAACATTTCAGAAATTCAGGAAGATTTAATGAATAACAGGCTAGTATGAACTCACATGCATTTACTCTGCTTTACTCTAGAAGACATAATAATAAAATGTATATAAAGGCTTTAATAGAAAAACACTAGTGAGTTATAGATGAAAACACTACTAACATTTTCTAGAAATGTCAAGTATTCTGCATTCTGAAGCGGTCCCTTCAAACATGAAAATAAGGGGGAAATGTATATACAGTCAAAGATATTTATTCCTTGTAAGAACCATAAATACTAACATGAAGGCAAAAAACAAAACAAAACAAAAAAACAACCCATTGAGACCAATTCTTAAAGAAAAACAAAGCAAAAGGGACAGTCACTTCTCAGAGGCATTAAACAGACAAACATTTCACCCGCTTTTCTGTAACTGCTAATGTCATTGTCAGATTGGCCCCTGACAGGTGATCTGTGAAGCATAATAAATATATTGCTATAGTCCCACGAAATTATTCAGGTGTGGTGGGGACATCAGTTCAATATTAATCAAGCCAGTTAAACTCTTCATTCGCACTTTGCATTTTGTCCTTCTGATGGGGAGATGACCCAGTGCAGTCCCTGAAGCATACGGCGTGCGTGCCCTCCCAGCACACGCCAGGCATCAACTGGCTCGGGGACTGCAAAGTGCCTGCCCCGCCCCCAGCGCGTCAGAAAGCCAGGGCAGAGCCAAGGTTAGTGGCCGCGAGTGACAGCACCATCCACAGAGGGCCACATACAGGGTGTAATGCCTCAGTACAGCACAGGTCCACCATGACTTACGGTCAGTCTCTCTGTTTCTTAGAGACACACATGGGGATACACGTACAGATTCATATGTATTAATTAAAGCCTTCGATAACACTGACTCCAAGCTCCTAATACTCTTCAGCTGGGTTTTTTATGTAAAAATAAGAGTTAGTTTCAAAAATCTCCCCTAATTTAGGGGAAGATTTATAACCTAATTTATAACCAAACGTCCCTTATTCATTCTTTGGGAAGAAGACGTTCTCCAGAATCTGGGTTTCTGATCGACCACTGTCTTAGGCATGTCCTGTCACAGCCGCACAAGGAGAGAGGACCGACCAGCAGTGACAGGGCAGGGCCGATGCCCCAGTCACCCAGGACCCCGTGGGAGTGCATAAACCAACAGGTCACCTTCTGGAGCAGAGCAGGCCTGCGAGGCTCGCTTGTGGATGTCATACAAACAATGTCAGGTCCTCAGCAAGTCAGTCCTTCCTGCTGGTGGCACCGTGAAGGATGTCTCATCCTGTCAGGGTCTTCTGTGTAATCAGAACCACCAGGCCCAAAGGAACACACTCTGGGACGAGAAAAACCTCCTGACTGGATCTAACTGCCCCAGACAGCTGTGTTCTAGGCAAGAGACCACCTTCTTGGAAACCTGAGGAATCCCGCATGGTCTCCCAGCATAAGAGAAAACCATGTGTCTTAAAAAAAAAAAATATCATAAGAAATGACAGGAAATCATGACCCACTGGTCAATGGCATCCAAGAGAAACTTTAAACCATTCTACTAGTAGGTCAAACAGCATTTATTTACACAATTTCTCCTCTGGCCCCATGAGTGCTAGGGAATGGGCATCCGGCTGACGATCACAGTATTTCTTCGATCATGTGTCAAACAACACACACCTGTCTAAGGGATGGAACGTGATTCAGAATCCCCAGCAATGTGGCCATGGAAATCCACTTACAATTGCTCATAGAATTAAAAATATACACATTCATGGCAATATTATTCACAATAACCAAAACAACCCAAACATCCATCGAAGGACAAAGGGATAAACAAAATGTGGTATAGCTGTATAATAGGATATTATTCAGCCATAAAAAGGAAGGGAATTCAGATACATGCTCCAACACAGATAAACCTTGAAGACCCTCTGCCGAGGGAAATGGGCCAGACACGAAAGGACAAATACCGTATGATTTTACTTTATGAGATACCGAGAACAGGCAAATTCCTAGAGACATAAAGTAGCATGGTGCTGCCAGGGCCTGGGAGGTGGAATGATACAGCCCTAACTGTTTAACCGGGTACGGAACTTCAGTTTGGGGAGATGAAAAAGTTCTGGAGATGGATGACTGCACAACAATATTAATACCACTGAACTGTACACTTGGTTAAGATGGTAAATTTTATGTTATCTGTATTTCACCACAATTTAAAAAAACACACATAAATCTCCAGTTCTGTTTAGGAAAAATCAGATGGGAAGTTTATATGCGATCAAAGAAAATATTACCAGGCCTTCTTTCACACCCTAAGCTAAGCACGCAGAGCTATGAAGAGCATGGATTCCGACTCTGACCCACGGATGCAAAGTTCAAATCACCCGTCAGAATGGGAAGGAGCTCTCTGGCCACAGAGCAATCCTGGCTCAGATTAAAAAGAATCAAAATTTACCCGAAGGAACGTGGGGAATCCTTGCCCATAGTAGCCAACAGCAAAATAGTCAGGCTTAGGTCTTATCACTTTGACGATGTTTTCATAAAACTGAGCCTGTTTTTTCTGAAAGGAAGAAAGAAAATTTCAGGTTTCAATAGAGTATTTGAGCATCCATTCTTCCAGAATCTTCCAGTGGGCTCGTCAAGCTTTGGCAATTCCAGTTGGGTGGGAGGCGCAGTGTGGACACAGGCATCTGGTCATCTTGCCACACGGCTTTGATAGAATTTGTCACTCACTCACAGTGTTTAGCAGGGAATCTGACCAAAAGAGCCAAATTCAGTAACCAGTAGCATTTACCCATGTCTTCGATAACCACAGAGGTGCCACAGAAATGGTTTTTCTTATGATTAAATGGCTGGTCTTTATTTAGTATTTTAAAAACCGGTATCAATTAGATACTGGCATATATTAAAGAAGAACTTAAAAGGGCAGAATTCTGGTCTAAATTAATGGCAGGAGAAAGGTCTGGGCTACTCTCCCATCACGCATGCCCTCGTAGACGGGGTCAGTTTTAATCCAGCAGCAATTCTCAGAGACTCTTAGGCCAACAAGAGCACTGTACACATGGGGTCAGCAGTTGTTTACATACAAATGCTCAGAGAAATCTTAAGAGTCTGGTTTCCAGAGCTCAGGTGGGACTAAAAGTGAGTAGTTGTGGGCCAGAATCAGCCGGCAAATACATCGAGACCTTCCTCCCGGACAAAATGGAGGACCATGGCCAAGGCCGCAGAAGACCTGAAGAGACTCTCCAAGTTAAAACAGAAAGGGAAAGCCCAGAAAGACAAGTATAGATCGCCTGTGTTCATTTAACTAGAAAGAAGAGAGGACCTACCAGCAACTCGCTGAGTTGTTCGTAATCAAACATCTCATTTTCATACTGTTCGGCAAGTTCCTTACCAAGAGCAATGGCCTCCTCCCACATCTGTGAGGAAAAAGAAAGAAAAAGGAGAAAGAAACCCAACGCTGAATGGTGCAGTCAAGGTATGAAATAATAATACAACTGCTCATCATAAAATAATTTGGAAATACACTTGCCAAATCTGAAAACACTACAGAATAATGTTAGAAAAATACAAGTTATTTTCTAGAGGCTCATGTCCTTTGGCTCAGGACCAGATGCCAGTTGACCAAACGGGGTCCACTACTGGCTTGCCAGTCATGTTGGCCTCTGCCCAGGGTCAAAGCAGTCTGGCTGCCAGGTCTGGCCTGCTCCGTCCTCTCTCCTGCTGCCAGGACGGTTGCTCAAGCCCATCCATTGGAGCAGCAGGGTAGCTGGTGGAAGGAACCGCCGTGCGCGAGAGGCTACAAGGAGCCCGGTCTTGCTACTTTCCCAAATCATCCCATTGAACAAACACTGGACTGTCAGAAAGAACAAGATATATTTCAACTCTAAATTAAAGCTCGCAAGGAGTTGGTTTCTGTGTGCAAACACTGTGAGGCTATAAAGCCTGCCATCATTTTGAAAGGGGGAACTTGTTGGGGTAGTAGTTTGAAAGGGGATTTCCAGTCAGGTAACTGATTTATTAGAAAGCTGATAAACTTTGACATTATGGGATACTTTGTTGATGCATATGGTAAGACCTGAATTTCCCTTATGTTTCTTGGGGAAAAATAAAGTGGTTTCCTCGAGAAGAATAGGTCACATATGGAGGAACCATCTCCTCCAGGAAGCCTTTCGGGGTGCCAACTCTCCTTGGGCTCCCACGATGACCCAGGATCCCCTGAGTTCCAACCTTCTGGTTATGTACAGAAACTGGAGTGCTTGTTATTCCTGCTCAGAGACCACAAGCCCCTCGAGGAACTGAGCATTAATGAAAACCACTAGACCTCAGAATGCCTGAGGGCCTGCTCAAGAATGTTTATCAAAAGAATTGAAGGTTGTTGACTTCAAATCAGGAAAGCACCACACCATCCCACATACTGTCCCCAGCCAGGAACCATCCATTTCCCGACCGCCACCATTCCCACAAGATGGTAGCGCTCAAGTCAGGACAAATGATTCCGAGCTTGCTCTCTGTCCAGCAACTCTCTTGCCTTGTCAGGCGGGACTTCATTATACCCATTTTGCAGATAAGGAAGCTGGGGATTAGACAGGTCGGTAAGTTGCCCAAGGGCACAGAGAGGTGTACCTGGCCCAGCTTGATCTTTTTCCAAAGTTCTTGCTTTTGATGACTGTCTTAGTTTGGGCTGCTATAATACAGTACCATAGATGGGGTGGCTTAAAAAGTAGACATTTATTTCTCACAGTTCTGGAGGCTGGGAAGTCCAAGATCAAGGCGCAGGCAGATTCAGTTCTTGGTGAGGGCTCTCTTCCTGACTTGTGCACCAGCACCTTCTCACTGTGTGCTCACAGGGCCTGGGGCGAGCTCTCTTTCTCTTCTTAGAAGAGCAGGAATCCCATCATGGGGGGTCAACCCTATTCATGACCCAGTATAATCGTATTTACCTCGCAAAGGCCCCATCTCCAAATACTACCACGTGGGGGATCAACATATGCATTTGGTGGTTAGGGGTGGGAGGTGGGATGCAGACATTCAGCCCGTAACAATGATGATGTGCTAGCCCTTTCAGCTTCTCCCACCCCCTCCTACTGAGATGGGCCTGAAAGGATACTAGGCTAGTCAGGAATTCCAGGCTCCCACTGAGAACGCAAGCTGCCGGGCCCCTTCCTGGCACACCCTTGTCACTGAGGACTCATCTGCTGGTTGGTCTTTGCTTCTTAGTAGAATGACCCATGGAGGGTCTTATGTATTACTGAACAGCCCAACAGACTTAAAATACTCTTTAGAGCTACGACTTAAATAAACCATCTGCTATTTTTTTATGAGGAAAAAAGTTCTTCTGGAATCAGAGTTACACTTTAATAGTCGGCAAGACAAAATAAAAATAAGCCCAGAGTAGGAAAAGATTTCTGAGCTGGGACCAGCGCCCAGGGAAGGGAGAGAGCGACCACGATGCCCTTCCTGGGTCTGAACACCTGTTCTCCCTCCCAGAGCCACCACAGTTCTCCATCCTGCTGGAACTTTCAGAGCTCCCTTGCCTTCTCTGAATATTTTAATCTGCTGCTCGAGATCCTCCCTGGGGTCCTCTGCCGGGGCCCAAGCTCACGTTTCTGGGAAGGAGAAAAGCCTCTCGCACTTTCAGTATTTCTTTTAAGCTCCAGTGACCAATTCCTCCCTTAGAGTATTTCCATTTCAAAGAAAACATTACTTTTACTTGTGAGTCTCTGTCACGGGATTTTTCTTTAAGTTTCCTGCAAGCGAACACGCACTCTATTAGCTGCCTAGAATGTCTGGGCGTCTAATTTATTACCGAGTAAAAGCTTAATCTGTTTTTATCCTAAATGACAGATGAGATGCTTTAGATACCTATCAAAAGTAATTGTGTGTGTTTTTCTTAAAGTTAGTCTTGAATAAATATCTTATCCGACTCACCCTGAGGTGACACGGTTGTGTTTTCCATTAGATTTTCTATAAATAACACCTTCTCCCGCCTTCCCCCCACTTCCCAGGATCTTAAAGGATTCTGCATTAGGGAGATTTCCGTCTATTTTTAATTGGATAGGGCTCTGAGGAGTGTGGGCAATTCATATTTCTGATGTTGAACACCCTGGAAGATATTTCAGTACCAGGGAGAAGACAGATTCAATGCGATAAAAATTTAGATTACCTCCCTGAATGAACTGCTTTAACCCGTGGGTTTGAACATCCTGCCTTAGCTCCTGGGCTAGGCTATGAGGTTTACCACAGCCCTAAATGAAAAAGCACCAGATCCTCACCCAACCTTGTTTTCTGATTAAAATCCTTAATCCATTTTATTGCGTTCTTGACATCGCTAGTTACTTGAAGCACGAAGTGTGCATCTGTCCCACCACCTCTTTCCATCAGATGATCTTAGCTCCTACATGCTCTTGAGAGAACCATCTTGTCTCCATCATTCTGAACCTACCAGTTTCAGGAAGTCCCATTTCTTCAAGTTTCACGAATACAAACTTTTGTTTCTTCTTCTTCTTTTTAACAAGATTTACTTATTTGAGAGAGAGAGAGAGAGAGAGAGAGAGAGAGAGTACACAAGTGGGAGGGGCCGGGAGAGGGAGAGAGAATCTCAAGCAGACACCGTGCTCAGTGCGAGGCTTGATCTCACGACCCTGAGGTCATGACTCGAGATGAAACCAAGAGTCGGATGCTCAATCAACTGCGCCACCCAGGCACCCCAAACTGTTTTTTTCTTCTTCTGATGAAACTCCATCCTTAGTTCCCAGACAGCAGTGGCTGTAGAGAGCGGACCAGCTATTGATATCCTATGCAGAACTCTTCAGCTGATGGTGGGCCAGTCGGATAGGGCAACACTGACCTCACTGGACAAGGGAGCATGGCAGATGAGGGAGAAGACACCAGCCAGGACAACTGTCCCTTACCAATAATTCAGGCGGGCGATGACTCACTGGGACAGTGTGGACAACTCTGGTTTAATTCACTTACTAGCTGTAAGTGACTCACTGGCGAAGACCTTTTTTTGTTTTTTAAAGATTTTTATTTATTTACTTATTTGAGAGAGAAAGAGAGCACACGAGCAGGAGCAGAGGAAGATGGAGAAGCAGACTCCTTACTGAGCGGGGAGCCTGACGTGGGGCTCGATTCCAGGACCCCAAGATCACGATCTGAGCCGAAGGCAGATGCTTAACCGACTGAGCCACCCAGGCGCCCCCAGTGAAGACGTTTTATGGGATGCCTCTACAATTCAGCTGTTTTTCCAGGCAGTTGTTGGGGGAAGACTCATATTCAACGACCTCTGAATTTCCTGTTCCACATAGGTCTTTGATGTTTGAATGGATGAGGATGCTATGGTACGGAAGAATCCAGAGCACCAGCTGAGGCCCCTCAGCACAGAGGGGAGCAAGGTGGACTAGAACTAGCTTTAGGTCTTGTCCAGTGAGCGAGTCCAAGAGCTTGTGACAGTCCCTTTCCAGTCCCTCTAGCATGAAGACGTGTGTCATGAGAAGGGCCGTGGTGACTCAAGGGCTGTGGCTCAGCTGAAAAAAGAGAGACCCTACAGTCATCGCCCTCCCTCTAGGCCTCTTGCTTTCCTAAGCCAAGCCCCATCCTTGGTCTTCCTGGTGTTTTCAAGTGGCGTCGGCTGATCAGATCAAAGGACCCACATTTTTCCAAAGACATTTTTCGGAGAGAGAGTCAGGCCCCACCTTCTCAGCCCAGCAGGTGCACTGTCTCTGTGGTCTGCAGCTCAGAGCCGCCCGATCGGGCAGTAAGAATGCTGTCCTCTCCTCGAGGGTGCACGAGACAGAGCCAGCACCCGAGAAAGCTGGCCAGACGGGGCAGGAAACCAGTGGGACCTGGAACTTGGGCCGGGCTCAGGGAGCCTGTATGACAATGTTCTCAAACCGAATCAACAATAAAGCCTGCCCCTCTGGTGCAGTCAAGTACTCAAGGAATCACTGCCCATCTAAGTCATGTTCATGAACGTGTCTTGTTTTTCCCCCACAGAAATTCTTTACCTGCCAGAACAGGACACTATTTGCTCAGCTTTTAACACCCTGAAAGGAAAAGTGAGGAAGGAAACATATCTTTAAACACAGAGGTTTTGCCTTTTTTCCTCAGGCCATGACATCTGTAGTTCTCCAAGACTTTGAAAAGCCTAAATCAGGCTGCAAAGAAGGGATATTGCTTCATTCTGCAGGTGGTCATTGGGCACTTATGATGGGCGCGGGCTCTAGGGAACAGGCAGAGAGGGACAGAAGTGAGAGGAGTCAGAACGAGAAAGACTTCTTTTATAGATGGGAGAAACAAGGGCACGGTTGTAGGCGAATGTGTATTAGTCTACAGAGAGCAAAACACGGACACTGCAGGGGCGGGGCAGACGGGCAAGGGGCTCCAGGGCACAGGGTAGGTGCGAGGAGAGCCCATCCCTCCGACAGGACAGAAGCAGAATATACAGGGACAGATACAGACCAGTGGATCCGAGAGGGTATGCCAGGGATGCGGGGAGGGCAAAGTGACATCACACAGCTTTGGTAACGCTGGTTGGAAAGTCAACGACTTTAAAAAGAGAATTAACATGTGACAGGACCAGAGCCTCATCACTCGGAACGGCTTTAACTGCCTCGCAGGAAATCAAACCTCACCGGACTTAGCAGAAGCATCTCTTCCAACTTTGCAGCCACGTGAGGACGCTGAACCCTCGCTCTGCCTCAGAAGACTGGGTTGTACGAGGCACCCTGGCTCCTCCTGGCATTTGCTCTTCTGACATTGACCCATTTAAGAGGCACTGTGTGATCGGTTGACTTCAAGTCTCTGGAGACATCACCTCCCTTTCCTGATCCCTGCTGCCGGCCACCTTGCCCAGGGCCTCCACATCCCAGGCCTGGACAACTGCTCTGGCCTCCCCACGGGTCTCCAGCCCCTCCACCCCACCAGCAACACCACCCTCCTCTGCTGGGCAAGAGGAAAATGAAGTCACTGTTGCCTCTTCTCATGAAATCTCAATGGCTCCTTGGACTGGAGTAAATCCAGTCTTCAGGAGACATAAAAGGCCAAGGGCAAACTGGCTCTCAAGTCCTCTACATCGGTGTGTCTCAGGATCCCTCACCCCACACCCCGTAGACACATTTCTTGGCGTCCCCAGAAAAGCAAGATGGCCTCAGGAGTCCTCCCCCTTACCCGCACTACTCCCACTCTTTACAATTCCTGCTTCTCCCAGCCATCACCAGGCAAACTTTGTCTCATTCCTCAGGAGTCAATCTAAATGTCACCTCCTCCATGAAGCCTTTCCTTTCTCCCTGAAAGAAGTAATCACTCCCATACTTGTTAAGACAGGTAGACCCAGCACCCACCAGCATGACAGACCAGAGGAAGGTTCTGTTATTTATCTGCTTGCACGCAAACCCTGGGGTGGACTGGCCGGCCTGGAGGCAGGCCTCTGTCATTCACGGGTGCCCTTGGCACTAGTATGCGTGGTCGTGGAAACACCTGTTAGGGACCCTGCAGAGAGTGCGGAGTAGTGTCGTTACGGACTCTAAGCATTGACTTTGCTCACGCTTTGATAAAAAAAAAAAAAAAAAAGATTCTTTTTTTATAGGAGCAAATCAATATCAACATGTTAGCAGGTCAGATTCTTCCTAATTGAACAGATTCTGGCAAATATCTGGATGTTCAAACATCTGGAAATGCTGAGAATAATCCAGGAAGAGGGTGTCTTTCTGCCTGTCCCTGCAGTTCCTCGGAATAACCGCTGCACTTTAAAAGGGAAACTCATCGAATGAGAAAACTTCACCGCAAATCCTTAGAGAAGAAATCGAACCATTTCACCAAATGCAGAAACTGACTCTCCCAGTCCCTATTTTTAGTTCACAGGAAGATGCGTGATGCCTCATTTTTGACTTGGGTGCAAGGCAAAGTGTGAACTTTGTCAAGGCGAGGTTATTTTAAGGGAAAAGGAAACCGAGCTCCAGTTGGAAACAGTCACGGAGCCTCACACAGCACGCGGGCCAGCAGTCATGCTGTCCTTCCCTAGGCGCCGCCAGGCTGCTTCCTGGTTTCAGAGGTGGCTTAACGCCGCTTAATACCGACACCCTCACTCCCCCGACTCCATTTTCCCGATAGCAGGGCTTCTATTTTTGACTCATCCTCCATAGAGAAGCCTGCTAATTTTCAGCGAAGCACTTGGATTAAGGGCTTTATTGAAAATTACTAGGCCTCAACCAAACACAATGAGACAGACAATGCAGAGCATGTTCGGGAAAGAACGCCCGTCTGCCAGGATGAAACCCGACAGAAGGCTTTCAGGGGGACGCTCAAAAGGGTGGTGAAAACAGAATGGAAAAGGAGCTAGGAGTGGTTATTAGCCCAGGAAGGAAGAACCGTAAAAGAATGAAAGGGGAAACAGATGGAAATGACGTTTTATGGGGAGAAAGAAAAAGATGAAAAGCCCAAGAGCTTGGCTGAAAGACATTCAAAACTTTTTAAAATGATAGAAGGGCAAAAATAGAAAAATGACTTCGTGTGGAAGAAACACAGAAAGATAACAGGACATAATTCAAAAGCCGGAGTGTCTGGTATAAAGCAGCAGAAAATCCATTCAGCGTTGCAGCATTCAGAGCACAAAGGCAGAGAAACTTTTAATACACTCCGACCCCAGTCCTCCGCTGTCCCCGCGGCCTCTGGGACACTTTCCACGGGTGCCCACTCCTTTACAGCCCGCCAAGGTCTTCGGGGCAGTAATCCCCCTGCCTTGGATTCAGCAAGTCCCTGCCTCCCCCAGGAAGATGAGTAAACTTAAAACAGTGAAATGAGCTCTAGAATGTGAAAAGTTTCCATACATTAAGGACATAATGAAGATTTCCTTAATTACACAAGGATACAGCCACATGGTAAGAGCCTGCATCGAGGAAGCTTTAGCTGAGTCATACTTTTTGCCAGACTGAGGCCCTGTTTAGTTTCCATTTTAGAATTTCGTGATCCCCAGCCTTCAAATTCAACTGAGCTGTTAGGTCCCCTTACCCGGATATATGTTTTTAAATCAGAACTGTAATGTTTTCCCCTTAAAATGAAATAAATGGAAGATCAAACCAAATTCTTGTGATTTAAATGATCCTGTGCTGCAGGACTGTGCGCAGATCGTGGGGTTGGGGATGGAACCTGGGTCAGCTGTAAATCAGAAACCGTGGCCCATACCAGATGCCCTCCCCCCCCCCCCCCCCCCCCCCCGGTGTGGCGGTCCTGCCCACTCACTGATGAGCTCCTGCAACCATCCTGACTGAGGGCTGTCATCTCGAAAAGATGCACAGAATCCAGGAAGGAAAAGCTGGCCCAGGTGTTGCAAGACTGTCTTTGTCTGATCTATAGGCTCTGCAAGGAACATGGTACTGAAGTAGAGTTTAGCGTCAGGCTCGGGGAAGGAGCCTGGGGAACCCCCACCTCCACCCCCCCAAACCCCACACACTGCAGAAGTGAGGTCAGAGACCTGCCCCTTTAGAACCCTTAGAAGGACTCAGAGTCTGGGCCAGGAAGCAAGACCACAGAGAGGAGACAAACATGCCCAACAGAAGGTACTTTGTGGCATGTCTGAGCGATGGTGGCTTTTCCAAGTGTTTTACTCAAGCGCTGGCCAGAAGGCGCTCCATTGAGTAGAAGATGAACCCGAATGGCAGTGCTCATTTCAATTTTGTTGTGAACCTGAAACTGCTCTCAAACATAAAGTTTACTAAAAATGTTTTTTAACCTAGTGTCCAGTTTCTACGCAGCACCAGTCTTCCTGAGAGGGACACAGAAGCTCAAGTAACTTCTGCCAAAGCAGGGCCTGGTGACTGGGGTGGTCCCTGGACCAGCTCCCTTGTCATTACTGGGAGCTGCTTAGAAATAGAGAGCCTCGGGCCCCACCCAAACCTGCTGAATCACAGTCTGCATTTTACCTGGTCCCCAGGGTACTTAGGGGGGGCCTGAAAAGGGTGAGATATTCAAAGTAGGGAGGAATAGGGTACACATACATAGTTCTAAGGCCAGGGCAAAGAGTGCCTGGGACGGCATCTTCCTGGATGGCGGGGGCAGGAAGGCTCCAAGGTAGAGAGAGCTCGGGGCTGTGACAGCAGACGACAAAGGGCCCTTCCACACCCAGGGAAGACCCAGGTGGTTGGGAATCAAAGAGCATGTTCTCAAAAAAGGCAAGATGTTGTGGGTAGAGAGAGGGTTGATGGGCAGGGTAGAGGCCTACAACCCTAGCAAGGTGAGCTGAGGGTCCTCACCTGCCAGGTGAGAAGCCTGGATCTACCTATGGAGGAAGTGAGGGGACCCCGGAGGTTTGGGCATCTTTGAAGTGATTCAAGCCATGACGGCTACTGTGGCCACTTTGTGAGAACAGAGAGTGGTCGGGAAGACAGAGCTCCCGAGGAGGAGGACCCGGGGTCAGCTGGTTCCATAGCAGCAGCTTTTCTGTCCAAAGACCCGAATGTTCAGCAGTGCCTCCGGTAGGATCGCGGCCAAGCCAGCACAGATTCTAGAGCTCGGCTGTCAGGAACTCTCATTCCTGAAGGCACCTAGACACACAAATCACACTGAGGGCACGTGACTCATCCTTCAGCGCTTGGGAAACCGATAACGAGATTCTAATTGACTGTGGTCAAGGCACGAAAGAAAACAACATACCTGAGGGGCATAATGCTACATTTTAAGAATAAAATGAGATAAAGTAAGTTCCAGAAAGCTGCATCTTGCGCCGACAAAGCTATGTTGCTTTTTCTTGGTTTCTTACCATGTATCTTCATTCATAACTCCCTGTGTTTCTGCCTCTTTCCTTCCCTGACATTTGCCCTGTGTGTTTTCCCCTCTGAGAATCCTCTGCCATAAAAGAGCCCCTAACTCACCCGGCCCTCCAAATTCCCTAACATGAATAACTACCACACTCCTGACAGTTTTTTTCCAAATTTTAGGAATGACATTGGGTCACAAGAAAAAAAATATCTAATTTTGATGCTTGTTATCACGCTTTCCCTTGTCGTTCTGACAGAAATTCTATTATTTCCTGGCTTTGGTCCCATGTTCTAATTCTTCTAGATATTATTTAGTTTTTCAAATGTTCACTCAGCATGAGTGCCAACAGGCACATAAGCAGTCCTAGCTGCCTGAGATGGCCTCGGAGGCTGAACGGGAAAGCCTCTATCCGCACCAGCATGTGGACGGATGTGCCAGTAGGACCAGGGTCTGGATGCTCAAGAACAAAGTCTTTGGCTCAGATCAGCCCTGTCCAATAGAAACATAATGCAAGGCATGTATGTCATTTGAAATTACCAGTAGCCACATTTTTAAAAAGTGGAATTAGTTTTAGTAAAATTTAGCGGTATCTGCAATATTATCATTTCGGCATGTAATCAGCAACACAAAAATTAGTGAGATACTTGACATTCGCTTTAGTCACTCTGGTGGCCGTAACAAAGTGCCACGGACTGGGTACCCTCAATTCATGTATTCCCTCATAGTTCTGGAGGCTGGAAGTCCAAGATCAAGTCACCGGCTGGACGGCTTCTTTGGAGGCCTCTGTCCTTGGCTCGCAGATGGACCTCTTCTCAGTCTGTCCTCACCCGGTCCTTACTGTGGAGTCTGTGTGCTAATGTCTTCTTAGAAGTACACTAGTCTGATTGGATCCGGGCCCAGCCCAGGGACCTCACTTTACCCTAATCACCTCTTCAAAGGACGAAACACAGTCACATCCTGAGGTCCTAGAGATTAGGACTTGAACATGTGAGTTTCTGGCAGAAACAACTCAGCCCTCGACAACATTCTTTACACTAAGTCTTAAAAATCCCGTGTGTATTATATGCTGACAGCCCACCCTGGTTTGGACCGGCCACACTTCAGGTGCCAATGATCACATGTTCCTCGTGACTCCAGGATCAGAATGCTCAGGTTACAGTCCCACCCACTGCCTGAGCGCTGGCTTTCCCCGTGCACCTGCTCAGGGGTCCCCCTGCATTAACTGAGGGCCTTCTCAAGTTCCCATTGCCTAGAACACTTGCTACCCATCACCAAAGAGCCACTGTGAGGTAGGGTTCCCCCAAGGTGATTGCAATCTGGGAACGGAGTCTAGAAATGTGTACGGCGAGGCCCTCCCAAAGTCAAGTTTGGTGATCCGCAGCAATGAGCATAGCCATTTGTCTTATTCCATTGTATTCCAAAAAGGCACAGAGGACATTCTTTCTCAAATACTGCATAGACCCCCACCTGGCAGGGACACCCATGTCTCAGCCTTACTTCCTAAATGAAAATGAAATAATGAATATATATAATAATGAATATATTGTGTCATTTATATATATAATGAAAATATATAAATGAAATAATATATATAAATGAAATAAAAATGAAAATAAAGCGCCCAACTCTGATACCTTCTGCTGTGACCTCCCACCTCCCTCACTCCCTGGCTGGGTAGGTTTCCAGGGTCCTAGCCACAGGGAACAGGAGCCCGTTTTCTCCTGCTGCACACACCATGCCGAGCCCCCCTGGGAGAAGGAAATGGGGATCAAGGTCCAATACCAAGTTCTGTGAGCTATCTCTATTTTCACATGTCCAGTTGTGGGAAGCTGTACTAGAGCTGGGGGATTTGTGTGAATATCATCTTTTCTACAACATAGACCTACTTAGGTAATTTCCACATGCCTTGAGAGCCCTCCGTTAGAAGCCTGACTCACTTTCTACTTAAATGCCGTCAGAGAGGGAGATGCTGCCCGTCTGCCTCCCCTTCTGGGCACTTCTACCCCCTGGGGCCCACTGTGGTCACGTGACTTGCTTTAGCCAACGGCATGAGCAGAAACGCATGGGTCATTTCTGGACAGTGCGTGCAGGGGCCAGGCTGGTGACGCGCTGTCCCTTCGTGGCTGCATTCCTTTGTGGCGGAATCCGTGCCCATCTGGGCTCTGGGACAGCAGGACGGACTCGTGGCACGAGTGAAAAATACCTCCAGGTGGCCCAGAGCCACTGAGACTTCGTGAGGCCGAAACTCCAGCATATTCCCGCCCATTGGGACTGATGGAGGCGATGAGTAATACTTGCTTCTGTTCTCTTCTTCCCAGGAAATGTCATGCTTGTTGATGTCAGAACGAGTTTTTTGTGCCTCAAAGCTAATCACCCGGGTACTTCAGATCTCATCTGATGAATTTTCTCCCTCACCTGTGCTCGTTCTCAAAGTGAGCTTTCGATGGATGAGGGGACTTTGGTTCTTTGAACATTCTGGTGGAAAAGTGACAAATCCTCAGGAAGGCTTTTCAATCGGTTTTGCCAAGACAAGTCTAACAGCTACTGTGGAGACAACCCTCCTAAACTGTGATTAACAAGTACACTCTTCCAGACTCCAGGTTAGCCAGCTGGTCACTTTACCATAACCACCTCTGTGTCTCCTCCAGAAAATAGGAACATGTGAGAATGGTCCCTCTGTCTGCTTCTCTTTCTGTCTCTCATACTTTGTCACTTGAGCTTTTTCAAAACCAGGATTTCTCAACCTCGGCAATATTGACATTCTGGGCTGGAGAATTCTTTGTTGTGTGTCCGTACGTCATTCTAGGATGTTCAGCAGCGTCCCTGACCTTCACCCACTAGATAGATGCCAGGGCTGTCCAGGCCCCCAGTCATGCCAACCTCAAATGTCTCCTGAGGGTTCTGGTTGAGAACCCCTCTATTCTAAACTGAACACATTCCTTCCCCCACCCCCATGCCTCCATACGAGGCTACCTTTGCTAAGAATGAAAAGGACTCTCTTCCTTGATTTATTATTTATTGAAGGCCACTGTCCTGTTATAGACGAACATTTCCAACTATCAGAAGTCACTCTCAAATGCTGAGTATTCATTCACTCTTCCACTGATTTCTCCGTTCCTCCAACAAATGCCCACCGGGTTACGTGCCAGGCATCATTTTGAGAATCAGACACTTGGTGGAAAGAAAATGTGTGGCTACTACATTCATGGCACTGAGAGCCTATTGAGAGACCTGCTGAGGACCTACACATACAAACCTATCGCTGCAAACTGTAGAGTGCTGTAGAGGAGGAGAGGACATCGCAGGGGTCAGAGGAGAGGTGACATTCAAGCTGAGATGGGAAGAAACCAGCCAAGGGCAAGAGCAGCAGAAGCCTGCTGGGCAGAGGCAGGAAGGGCTGATCCATGTGAGGCTCCCCCACATTTGGGCGACGTGGTCAGAATATAGGGTGTGAGGGAGGGAACGAGGGTGACGTGGTAGGAGAAGTCTCAGGGACCAAGGCTGTCGGAGGACACATCGCCACGGTGAGAGCCCAGAATGGCCACGAGCAAAGGCACACGTTCCTTCAGCCCCAATGACATCTGGCCCTCCCCGGTGCCCCTCCTGCTCTGCCTACCCCATGGCCCAGAACACAGCAAGCCAGGAAGTCATCAGGGCAAGGAATGGCTGAATCAGCCCCATTTCCTCTAGCACTTTGCTGAGAAATAGGGTTCCCCTGGCTGAACTAATAAAATTTTAGTAATTGGCCTTAACTGTGAAAGCGTCTCATTGCTATGAAGAAGTACAGTCTGTTCCACCACAGGACCAGGTGTAATCCGTAGAACATTTCCAAGTGGCCTCTGGGCAATCTCCACCCTATTCTGAACAGTTCGATTTTTTGTCCCTGTGACAAGGACAGTAAGGAATGAATAAAACACACATTATCTTTTCAATAGGGTTTGATCTGTACTGACAGCCACAAAAAGAGGTGGCCATCATCCTCTCCTGCTGTAAGTGCTGTTCTGGGTAGAATTGTGTGTGTGTGTGCGTCCCGCCCCTCCACCCCCCAAAAATCCCTGGTTTCTGTGAATGTGACCTTATTTGGAAATAGGGTCTTTGGATGTGATCAGTGAAGAGCCGGTCATACCGGATTGGGTGGTAAATCCAATGACCGGTGGGCTTGGGAGAGGGAAATCTGGACACGGAGACACACACAGGGCAGGTGCCATGTGCCATCGGAGATGGAGCCATGGGACACTGAGGGTGGCCAGCAACCCCGGGAACTAAGAGGAAGGCACGGGACAGATTCTCCCTTTCGTCATTCTGACACAGAGAGCACGGCCCTGCTGACATGTGCGCGTCTGGCTTAGAGCCTCTAGGACAGGGAGAGAACCCATTTCTGTCATTTAAGGCCACTCAGTTGGTAGTGTTTTATTACAGAAGCCCTAGGAGACTCACACGGTACCTCCACGGATTCTCTGGTCACCTTCCTCTGAGTGAGAAAGAAAAAGCAGGTAACCAAGGTGAGTTATGAATCCTGATGAAGTCACAGAAGGAGGTCCAAAGTAGGTGGCAGATTTTCAAAACTTCCAAATCTCAAGTAGCTCCTTTTTTTATTCCCCCCGAATAGTTACAGCTTATGTGAATCACACAAACTACACTGATGAGATCTATTACTGGCTGATTAAAATGATGGCAGGTTTCCTTCCCATAGAAGTCAATGGAATAAATAATTTGTGAGAGCCAATTAATCTAGAATCCGCCAAAATGGAGCACAACTGGTCTTACCACAGGATTCATTTCTCAGCGGTCATAGAAAAATGCAAACTGTCAAAGGAATCCATTCGTTCTAAGTGCTCAGAAGTGCCTCCAAAATCAGGGTCCTGGACATGGTTCTCTCCGGCAAGGACTAGTAAAATACTTGTGCTCTTTAGTCTTTACTTTCAGAGCACGTATAAAGGGAAGAACTGCAGGGGTTTTTTGGTAGGATTTCTTAGAAGTGCCAACGGGTGGCCCATGCATAAAACCTTCCAATACACAATCTGTTAACAAATGTCTGGTTCTACAAACATCGTGTGTTACAAAATGTGTTCTGTAGGAAGGTATGCATAAAGAGGAAAACACAGGAAAAAAAAAAACGACTTTTTTTTTTTTTTTTTTTTTTTTTTACCTTGCCTTTGTCGAAGTAGTGGATGATTTCCTGGTAGAGCTGTTCCTTCAGCTGGCCCTGTGTTGTTGCCTGGTACCCGTCCCGCTGGGTGAGGTGGGCCGCGCACACATCCTCCGACCACTGAGGCAAAAGCAAAGCATGAGACCTGTCAGGCAAGGGTGTGTCCAGTGCCACCACTGGCCCACCCTTGGTCAGAATGCACCACAGTGAGCCCCGCATGCCCTGCATGCATGCAGGCCAAGGTCCCAGGGACACTCGGGGCTGCTGGAGCCTGGAAACGAGAGTGGAACCTCTGTGTAGAACCCCTACGAGGAAGGAAAGACGAGGCGGAGGCAAAGCTGGGCCTGGATTCATACAGAAGAGAAACCCAGCAGGTTCTGGAAAGCACAGAACTGTCAGCTTGCTGATAACGTCTTTTAACTCCTGAGGTGAATTACGAGCCAGGCGATTTGGGGCTGTCTCAAGTGAGGCATCCCGGGGTGCTGGCCTCTGTCCTGAGATGCTCAACATTTTACTCAACAGCAAAGAAGATACACGGATCTCACATACCAGTCATACCTTTAAGCTTTGCCTTAAAATTAGACTTGTGTATCCTGACTACAACCAGTTGTTATGAAATGATTAATTATGGAGTTCTCACGGCATAGCTAGATTTCTACCTTCACGGGGGATAAACGTAAAATTTTAGGTGATTCTGGCATGTAACTACAATAAAATAAATAGGAAAGTTCCAATCTTGAATAACTTCTTCGCAGTTTAAAATCACTGACAAAAATATTGAATAGGGGAGAAAAAGTCCCTCTATACCTTCCAATTAAACACTCACATGATTTCGCTTGATTACTAGGGCTCAAGGCTAATGGTTTTATCGCTCTTGTTTTTGACAAAATAACCAACAGGGATGATATTTAAAAATTTTTAATTAATGAACAAGAATATATTTGTCACGTTGAAGAACAATTTTCACAACAATACAAATAACGCCTTTTGTAAGTTGATTAACCAGCATGAGTTTACGCTGAATGCAATATCAAAACATATTTAGGGAAAATTGTGAAACGTCACGGTGTAAAATATATGGAGAGAAATTACAGAGCATTTGCCACTTAACTGGGAAATCCAGAGTCCCAGTGGAAAAGATAATGCATCCGGGCCTACGGTTTGGGATGTGAAAAGCCCTCGTATGGTCCGTGATGAACCCATCTGTGCTCAATAAATGTTTGTGTACTATGAGTGAGGGTAAGTGAGCACTTTGTCAACCCCATTTCAATTTCCCTGGTGAAAATAAATACCTTCGTATTTGCAAGAATGCCTTATTACCGAAATCTGGGTTTCTAACAAATGAAGACTGTTAGAATTCCTAGCGATACGGCTGGTGTCAGGTGTACCAACGGAAATCTCTAGCATCCTAAATCACATTCCTTGGGAGAGCTTTATTGGTGTAAAGCCAAAGGGCGTCTATTGATGACTATTGACGAGGCTCCCAGATGGAGCCTCCTCCTGTTTTCTTTGTAATGGACCCCTTTGTTTTCAGGCAAAGATAAACGTCCACACTCCAGTGTCTCTATAGCAGCCCCTGTAGATTTGTAGCATCAAGAGATGCTGGAGATTTTGGGGTTGGGCCAAAGGCTGGAAGATTCTTGCTGGAGTTTCACTCCAAACACAGTGTCCTCCTTAATGCTTCTCATTACCCACAGACATTGCTTAATGCCTGTTTTAATGTAATCTTTTCAGGTTTTTGGTGCTCGAGGGGCTGGCCCGATTTTGAAAACAGGACTCCTTGAATGAGTGGTCTTTATGTTGGGTCACTCAACTAAATTCTAATTCTCCTAACTGTTTGTGTTTATCCAGTTTATAATTTTTCAAATTTATAAGGATGTAATGGGAAAGAAGATCTAACGATTAGCTAAAGTTTTAAAACGTAAAACTAGAGGTTGTATAGCATCTCCTTCATCCATCCACTCATCCATCCACCTGCCACTTAGCTACCTACTTACACATTTGGATAAATCTATTTACCCATCCACTCATCCATCCATTCATCCATCCACCCATCTATCCACCTACCTACCCATACTTCCATCCTTCCTTCCATGCATCTATCCATCCATTCATCCAACCATCCATCTATCCATCCATCCATCCACACACCCACCTCCATTCTTCAATCCATCCAACCATCCAACCACCCAAACATCCATCCATCCATCCATCCATCCACCCACCCAATTACTTACTGAGGGTCTACTCTGTATGATTAACTGGGCTAGAATTGGATATGAGGGAAGAACATTAATGTATTACTGCAAACAAACAAATAAGCCAATGTCAAAACATATGTGCATAACAAAAGAACCACTGGAACTGAAAGTTGTCATGCCAGACCTGTGCTCAGGAGCAACACTCCAGGAGAATCAGGCGGGAGATCTCACCTGAACTGATGGACTAATACAAGATCTCAATGTGAGCTCTTTGCTAAGATAATCAGGGATATGTTTCATCCTGTCTCTTAGCTATCTACCTCAGAAATTCCTTCTTATTGATGACATTCTCCTCTACTACTGAGTCTTGCTGGCATGAATAAGAATCTGTAGAATCTCTAACTCATTGCTAGACAACAGCCCAATGATGGGTGTTTATGATGCTTAGTGATGATCTGCTAGGACATCTTGTTAAATCTGCATTCAGTAGGGCAAAGTCTGTCATCAAAGTACCTTCTAAATGTCTTCGTTTATGTCACTGCATTTAGTCAAAATCCCTAAGATCTTAAATTATAGGTTCATTAAAATTTATCATGGAAAAATAAAATTTTAAATCTTCTTAGAATTTATGACAACAGAATCATGAAGGTATGTAGTAATTTCTAGTCATTTCTATTACCTTCAGGAGCTTTGCGTGGAGAAGCAAGGTGTAGGCCGCCTCTGTGTAGTTGTCACACTCTCTGTGCAGGTCACAGAGCTTGTACAGGTACCTGAGACAATGAAACACAGCGATATTCTTAAGATGTCAACAAATCATTTGTGTTGAGGACTGCAAGATCTGACATCTACCTTCAACGGTAAATTGTATCTATACTTTCTCTTCACAGTGGTCACAATTCCCAATGCCTCGAACACTTCTGGTGCAGAAAGCACTAAGGAAAACCAACAAGAGTAATATACAATAATATTTTGTAAAAAAATCTTAAGTCCTCCCTTTTCAGGTTGAAAATGAAGACCGCCCAAGAATGCAGAATTGTACTTCAAGGGTCTCTCACTCCTTTTCATCTTTTCCAGAGTTTTCTTCTTACATTTGAAATGAGATCATGAAGTTTGCTTGTGATTTCTCACATTTCTATTGAATCCAAATGCACACCCCCCAAAAAAAATCCATAAAAATAAAGAGCTCCAATGATCACGGTGAATGTGATCAAAAGAATTTCTCTGCCATAAAGATATAAAGGTTGCTTTTTAATATAGAGTAAACTACATTTTGGATAAAAGAATCTGGTTGCTTTTGCAAAAGTTTATTAAGTTTATGTGATATATTTTTATAAAGGAGAAACAAAAAAAATTCTTAGAAATCAAGTTAGAAAATCATGCTTGACGTAATAAACACATCATTAAACACTAAGCCACATGGACATACCCTTATTCTATTCTGCTAAGTTATAATCTTGCTAAATACTGACACTGGTCCCTAGAAGTGACCAAGAGAGGGGCTACAACACAGCCCACCCCTCTACAGAAAAAGGCAAATGAAGGAGAAAAATCCAGCAGATAATATAAAACATCAGAATAAAGTGTCAGTTAAAGGAAGAATAGACTGAAAAATTATACTCTGTTGTCTATTTCTGATAAAATTAAAACTGATTTCTCATTTGATCATATGGTTTACTGTAAAACATGAAAATTATGCTGTTGTCTCTTTTCAAAAGGGCCACATGAGTCAGTCAAGAGATACAAAAACCCTGTGAAATAATAATTTATGGCTTTACTCTAAGCTGGCTAAACATGACCCGCGAAATGTCTGCGTTGGCATCTGCAACAAGGATTCAGAATACACCAAACTCAACTTCTGGATTCACGATTTCTACAAGATAAATCCCTGTGGCCATAAAACAGTTGTTAGCATGCACTTGACAAACAGCAACTATCATAAACATGCAGAGGGCATGGACAAGCGGGATGCCTACATACCTTATATACATTTCTTCTCTTTCGATTTCTTTGTAGAAATTCTGAAAAATCAAACCATAACACTGTTTTAAGAAACCTGTTTTACAAAAGGTGTCACATGAGCACTAAACATTCACAGTTCTTCCACTGGTGTCTAGCACAGCCAAAGGGACCCAGCTCTTTGGTTTAGAACCATAAATTCACATAAAGTACAAAGATGTCTTACACTGGTCTTCACTTTTTGGGGGGGGGGCGACGCTAATGATTCCATTTCCTACACTGTGAGGACTAAAACCTACTTTTGTCATTTGAAAGTCACCAGTCTTTAGCTAAATGAAGGTTTTACCCCAAAGATATGATGCCTTAGCCATTCTTACCACTGTAAAGTCATTAGAAGATGAAAAAAAACATGAAAGATCCCAAATTTGGGAATAAACATCATCAACATGATTTAAAACATGCTGGGCCCAGCCTTGGCTGGAGCTGCAAGAAGGCAACGTGGTATATTCTAGACCTGAGGTGTCCAATACAGTAGCCATAGCCACACGCATGCAAATGTAAATTTAATTAAAATTAAATAAAGTTAGGGCCACCTGAGTGGCTCAGTCAGTTAAGCATCCAACTCTTGACTTGGGCTCAGGTCATGATCTCAGGGTCATGGGATCCAGTCCCATGTCGTGCTCCCCGCTTGGCAGGGAGTCTGTTTGAGATTCTCTGATTCTCTCCCTCTCCCTCTGCCCCTCCCACTGCTCTCCTCTCTCTCTCTCTCTCTCTCTCTCTCTCTCTCTCTTAAATAAATAAATAAGTCTTTAAAAAAATTAAATCAAGTGAAACATTTGCTTCCCCTGGGAAGCCATCTGGCCCTGGACTCTTATTTGTTGGGAGAGTTTTTATTACTGCTTCAATGTCTTTGCTGGTTATGGGTCTGTTATTCTATTTCTTCCTGGTTCAGTCTTGGGAGTTTTTATATTTCTAGGAATTTATCCATTTCTTCCAGATTGCCTAATTTGTTGGCATACAATTGCTCATAGTATTCTCGTAAAATTGTTTGTATTTCCACAGTATTGGTTATGATCTCTCTTCTTTCATTCATGATTTTATTTATTTGGGTCCTTTCTCTTTTCTTTTTGATAAGTCTGGCTAGGGGTTTATCAATCTTGTTAATTCTTTCAAAGAACCAGTTCCCAGGTTTGTTGATCTGTTCTGTTTTCTTTTTTTTTAATTTCTACATCATTGATTTCTGCTCTAATTTTTATTATTTCCCTTCTTCGACTGGACTTAGGCTTTATTTGCTGTTCTTTTTCCAGCTCCTTCAGGTGTAAGGTTAGGTTGTGTATTTGAGACTTTTCTTGCTTCTTGAGGAAGGCCTGTATTGCTATATACTTCCCTCTTAGGGCCGCCTTTGCTGCACCCCAAAGGCTTTGGACTGTCGTGTAATTCATTTTACATTCATTCATTTTAATGTGCTTCCATGCTCCCTCTGTTACGCTTGCCATACCCTGAGCACTCAATAGCCACGTGGGACTAGTGTTACTGTACCAAACTGTGCAGAGAGAGAACATTTCCATCATCACAGAAATTTCTATTGGACAGTGCTATTCCAGACAGACCGATGTTGCGAACCACAGTAAACCACAGAACTGGTTGCCACTTGAAAGCACCTTCTGTACTTCAACGCTCTCTGACGAAGAAAGATTAATTAGCAGGTTATAAGCAATGGGCTCTTTCTACATACTGTAAAATATCTTCTGGGTGAGCATGAAAATCTCTATAAAAATTGTATTTCTTGGGGTGCTCAGGTGGCTCAGTTAAGCGTCTGCCTTGGGCTCAGGTCATGATCTCAGGGTCCCCGGATCGAGTCCCACATTGGGCTCCCTGCTCAGCGGGGAGTCTGCTTCTCCCTCTCTCTCTGCTGCACTCTCTCTCTCTCAAATAAACAAATAAATTTTTTTTACTGTAATTTTACTTACGTTAAGAAATTGTATTTCTTAACGTAAACATCTCTATTAACACTTTAAAATCTTTACCATATACAGGGCCCCAAAAAAGGTGCAGAACGCTCACCTAACCAGGCCAAAAGGTATGGCAGGCAACACCACACCACTTTCAGTGTGAAATTTAGCCCCTGAATACAACGTGAGGACTCTAGGATTAGGGCCTAAGATCATAGTGCATATCACCATTATAAAGGACTCCAATTATCCCATAAGATGGAATAAGTTGTTTAATTTCATGAGCAAAAAAAGATACTGCTTCTGATAGTGATCTCTCTGAAAAGAAGTGATAAACAAATATAGAAAGTAAGAGGGGGCACCTTTAGAAAAATGCTCCAAGATTTCCATATTTTGCTGCATCTGAGATTTTAATGTCCTCTGGTTCATATGCTATGGCTCAGTAATGAGGATATTTTCAGCCGACAACTCAGAGGGACGTAACAAAGAGAATCCGCATCAAAGGGAGGATGAGCCCTTCACTTCCAGCTCTAACTCACCAGTATTTACAAGCTACGATTTTATACCATCCTATTTTGCACTGGTATTTTTAATCTTTCCCCAAGCTTTTGATCATTCTCCTTTACAATTTCACAATAAGGACATCATGCGACCTTTATTCCTCTCTCATGGATATGGAAATGTCTTCTATTTCCTGCCTGTGCTTAGTTCTGTTCCCTTCCTAGGACTTCAAAACACCTCTACAACTGAAGGACGCTCATCTCAAACCCCAGTTTCTATATAAAACTATGGGTTTCTTATGTAAAAGTTCACATTGCTCTTGGCGCTCCACTTCTGGGCTCTGCCGGCAGCACCCCCCCGCTCCCCATCATCCCCCCTTCTGAAGTCCCTTCTGCACCGGTGCTGAGTCTGTGCCAGGCACAAGCTCTGTGGATCTCTGCAACCCTTTCTGGACTAGACCCCCAATGCTAATGCAGCACAAAGCACCAATCTTCCAGAACTTACACATTTGCCTTATACTCCAGATCTGTATTCCTTCATGATGACAACAAGTACTGAGATTTTTAGAATTCTCATGAGAACCACCTTAATTAGCCTTGTAAAGGGGCCATGAAAAAAGTAACTGATGTCTAAAAAATAACAAGGAGTCTATCACATCTGAGAAAGGGCTATCTTGATGACTGCGTAGAAAAAAGTGGTGACACACAACAAAATTACCAACCAGTCATGAAAGAATGCACGACTGTGAGGGGACAACGAAATTCTACTTCATTACAAATGTGCATTCTGTCCAGGGGCAACCATGATCCAATGTAATGCAGACGTGCTTCAGGGGTGGGTACGTGTAGAGGACTTAGGTCACTGCACAGTGACTGCTCGTCAATTATTAAAAAAATTTTTTTTTTAAATGCAAGGAACAGTAACACATTAGTGAACCCGCACAACTTAGAATGTTCACCGATTCCATTTTATTTTTTTAAAAACAAGAGCACTGGTTCTAAAGGAAATTTGGCAATGGGTTTAAAGGGCATCAATAAATCCTATGTCCTCGATTCTATTTTTTAACTTTAGGATTTCAAGGTTAGCGATAAACAGGGTGCATTTTATATATCACTAATGTATGCTTATACGTCTATATTCATCTAGAGATGGATATACATATTCATCTCTATGAAACTCTGTTTCTTAATAAAGTACCAGGAGACAAGGTGAAAATGGACCAAGAGATTAAAAGTGTATTTACGTTTTTATTTATATGACTAAATGTGAGCTGGGTAGTGAATATTAAAAGACAGAACATCAGTCTGTACGAGCCCGGTGTTCTTGTTTCCCTTTAATCCATAGATCTATCTTACTTTTTAAACGAAAGACCTGTGATAGGCTGGGATCCATCTTATGATCCCCAGGAAATGGTTAAGAATGGAACTCCTGACTCTTCATGGACTGATCTGGGATGTTCCAAGTTCAAAGATGTTAATGATGTCAGGTAATCTCAGGAATCCTGGGTGTGTTTCTTGGTTAGAGCCTGGCTAGTGGTGACTGCAGTAACAACAGGTAGGTCCTGAGTGAGCCTCCGTATGACAGGGGAACACAGTTTAACATCAGCAACTGTGACCGCAGGTGGCCTTTCAAAAGCTGATTTTCCGACCCTGGGTTCTGATGATTAAAAGGCCACATTCAGAGCACATCTCCACTAGGTTTCACGTCCTGGGGAGCATGAGAGATCTTGCTTAAAAAAAACAATATTCTCAATCATCAAAGTTGGAAAGTGAATAAACATATTAATAATTCTTCCCTCTGGACACAAATCAGCTTCTTAGATCCCGTTAAAAATCCGAGGGTATGTATGTCCATAGTAGGAAAGTAAGCGGTGATTCACTGGATCCTCTTGTCTCTCCAATTTTGGGGGCAGAGCAGTTTTCCCTGTAGACCTGAGAAGATGGATCTAAGAAGAGTTGTTAATTTTAGGTTTTCCAGCTTTTTCCTTATGGCGAAGAGTCCAAGCTCCTTTTAAACTGGAAACCAGAAGTCCCCCATATTTAGATGTTGAGGGAAAAGAAAACTTGCTATAGAAGATATTTATCATTCGTCAAAACAGGCTGCCAATCCACAGAAGGCAGGCGCTGAGGTGGCTCATGAGCTCCTCATGCAAAGCACAAATGCAGTATCGACAATACACTGGATGGGAGGTGAAAATATCCCCTTTTGCTTTTAAACCTATTGCATCTCTAGTGGTTTTCTAAAGACTGAATGATGGGTCCTATTTCCTCTTGGCACACAAGTCCATTGCCACGAGTTCAAAGTGCCTACAGGTCCATTCCAGTTGGGGGGACGGGGGGATGGAAGTGAAGGCAGAGCGTCTACGTGTCATCTAGTGACCAGAGGACAATATACAAACTCTAGAGAAGTGAAGTAGGTAGCACGAAGCAGGAACAGTGTTTTCTCAAATTCCTGCCTTCGTACAGGCAGGGGCAATCGAGGCAAACCCTCTCAGCACCAAGAGTCTGCTCTTCTGGCTCCTTCTGGGAGTGACCGAGGAGGATGACGCAGAGAGGACGAGAGCTCTGAAGGCAGATGTGGGAGTCACATGGCTCCTGACAGTGACGAGACTGGCCAGCCACTCCCTGCAGGGGAGGGAAGCTTGTGAAGCTTCCTGAAAGCGCCCTGCCCCGATTTCTGCACCACAACTACACCAGGAAGGGGGTGTCCACAGGGCCTGGCCATGTCACAGTGACAGGAAGCGTGCAAGAGGCCTGTGGATGGCAGCGGCCAAGTTTACCCAAGCCCCCTGCTCTCCATGAGGCCATGTGCTGGTTCCTCGTGGCTGCTATAACAAATCACCGTAACCCTGGTGGCTTAAAATGATATATATTCTCTCAGAGCTCTGGAGGCCAGAAGTTGAAATCTAGGCATCAGCAGGGCCACAATCCCTCTCAAGGCTCCAGGCGAGAATCCTACTGGCCTCTCCTCACTTTTGGTGGCTCCAAGTGCCCCTTGGCTGGTGGTCACATCACTCCAGTCTCTGCCTGCACCTTCACGTGGTCTTCTGTGTGTCTCCTTTCCTGTCTCTTCTAAGGGCACTTGTTATTGTTATTGGACTTAGGGCCCACCTGGAGAGTAATTCGGGACAATTGCCTCTCGACACCCTTAACTAAATCACATCTGCAAGGAACCTTTTTGTCCAAGTATAGTCACATTCACAGGTTCTGAGGATTGGGAGCTGGACCTATCTCTGGGGGGCTACCACTCAACCCACTACAGGACATGTCTGCAACCTCCTAATGATGAAGCAGTAGAGACCTCTCATCAATGATGGTGCTACCCGGGCGAACAAATGGAATGGCTCATCATTCTCAGCCCCAGGAAGAAGAACCTGGAAACCCCCAGACGGGAGATGATTTTGAAGACGTGTTGACGGCAGAACTGCAAAACCCTTCTTCATTTGTCCTTCCCCGCAACACACAAGGCAACAAGCAAAGGAGGCTGCATTCTGCCTTGGAAAGTTCCGAGGTCAGCTGCCAGGAGGCTTTTGAACTTCCTGGTTCAGTTTCTGGCTCACTGTGAAGATGGAAATTTAATTAACTTGCATTTCACTCACCAGCACGTTGACAGTGCAGCTCATGCGATTTTCTTTGTTCTCATCATGCATGATGGTTCTATAATCCAGAAGTCTTTCCATCAGGCGCACAACGAGTTTGACGAAAGTTTCTCCTGTTTTGGCGAGGTATTTGTGCTTCCTGCAGTGCTCCAAGAGGCTGAAAAATAATTATGCACACCTTGTTAATCACGCTCAGAAAAAGAAAGTTGACTGAGGTGCAATTTAAAATATTTTCTATTATTAACACATTTTAATTATTTCTGGGCTACAAAGTTCATTGTAGTCTAATTACAATCTCTCTGTCTCTATTCTGACATAATTCCTACTGTTAATCAACACTTACATTTTATCAAATAACACTTTGTACTGTTCATCTCCTCTGCCTCCTTCCACTTCATGATCCAGTTTGGTGATGATCTCATTTTCAAACTATAATTAAACACAGGAAGCGTAAATAATCAGCATGGCGGATATTTCATTTTAAAAATGAGCATCAGGAGTACATAAATCAGTAGGAGAGCATCATCAGATAGTTAGTTACACTAAGCCTTTGAAGCCTGATTTCATTTAAGAATCGCCATCCCTGGACCCCGGGAGATGTCTGATGATCCCCTGCCACAGGGGGAATCTTTCATTTCCTTCCCTGGTTAATGGAGCCTAAACATGTATATTCTGATAGCAGGAGCAAGAACCAGAGAAAGAAAGACTACGGAACATGAAAAAGCGTCTCAAACTTCATCTCCACGAACAAGTAACATCTAAAATAGCTCGGTGGTTCCTGGAAAAGAACAGATGGCATTTCACTTGCCAGCAAAGAGTTCTCTGCAATCGCAAAACATCCAAGGGGCCACTTCACTGCCATTCCTTGATGGATCTAGTGAAATATCTCACTTTGGTTGAAAAAAAAATATTATAAAACACAGGAGGGATAATGTCCCTAAAACACCAGCAGACATCTCAAGAAGGTCCATCTCCAGGCCTTCTCCTTGAACACCCCAAAGCTTCTGATCAGATTTCCAGAGCACAGCAGTGGGAAAGGATCCCTAGAACTGTCTCTTGGACCCAAACCCTGTCTCTTGGAGTTTTGGGAAAAACTCTAAATGCTAGAAAGGTACAAATCTCCAGGCTGTTTTCACAAGGGTCATGAACCTCATGGTTGACGAAGCTGGAAATAACCACCTTGCTAATGACGGATCTGAGCACCCATCCCTGCTGCCCAGTCCCCCAACCCTGGCAGGATTCAGGGCCACCTCTGTATGGGATTCTCCATAGTTGACCGCCATGTTGCAGGGGCCCTGAAATTACCCATCGACTTGGGGCAGGGAGGAAGGAGGCCAGTGAGAGAGTTACTCCCACAGAGCGGGAGACAACCACACCAAACTGAAAGAAGACAGGTATAGGAGGAATTGAGGGGAACAACAGCTAAATTTGGGGTTCCGAAAGCAAGAACACCCTGCATTGTAGGCAGGGGCCTCTAGGATCCCCTTATTTTATTTTTTTAAAGATTTTAAGTGTTTATTTAAGAGAGAGCACGCACAAGCGGGGGCAGGGGGAGGGCTGAGGAAAAGGGAGAAGCAGGCTCCCCGCGGAGCAGGGAGCCCAACACGGGGCTCCATCCCAGGACCCCGGGATCATGACCTGAGCTGAAGGCAGACACTTAACCGACTGAGCCACCCAGGCGCCCTAGGATCCTTTTAAAATACATGCTCAGACAATGCTTTCCCAGGGAAGAATCCCCAAGTCTTCCACTATTACTAGGATCCTATAATTATTCAAGCTGTGTGATAGAACTTTTGTGTCTCTGGGTCTCTCCCAGAACAATGCCTGGTGTTGATGTTCTAATGGCCTGAATGTACTATGTGCACATGAATCACTGGGGTATCAGTGCTACATTGGAGCTGGGGAGGGCTTCACAGGTCAGCAGAGGCATGGTCCAGCAGGTTGCTGAGACACAGGCTGGGCTCTTGGCCACGCAAGCCAAGGGGCGGACACACTCATCTGATGGCTGGCAACAGGGGCTGCCAGCATCCGGTCCACACTGGGCACTCGGGGTGCTGCTGCGGCCATGGTAGGCAGCTGACTGTGGCCCCCGGGAGGCAGAAGGCAAGGGGTGTGGGGAGACCCAGGGAGGAGTCTCACACCGGCACAGAGCTGCCTGACCTTGATCAGGACTTGCTGCCTGAAGCCACAATTTTATCACAGTACAGATGAAGTGGAGGCTTGAACAGGACTGGAGAGGAGTATTGATTCCTGCTTGACATCAAGGACTCAGCCACATCACGGATCCCAGACCTCCGTGCATCCTGTAGTTCTCTCCTTGATCTTCCCCATGGTCTCCTCCCCAAATAAACACCCTCTGTTTCATTCTGTTTGGCCTGAAAAGTTCAGGGATTTTTAGGAACATAGAAAAAAAGGCAGCTCTAGTGAAGAAGAAAAAAGAACTTGTTTTATTGTTTTTACCTGAAGCCTCATGATAATGACTCTCCTGTACAGTAAGAGCCTTCTGATGCTAACACACCAGTACTTTGTTCTTTACAGTAAAGAATTCTGCAAAAGGTGGGCCTTTTGGGAATCAAATACGAGGCAGATCAGCTGCCATTAGCCCAAACGTTGATGCTTCAAGCCAGTCCCATTTCCTGGAGGGTACCATGATAGGAGCACCACAGAGAAAGAGTTTTGTGAGTGCTGGTTCTTCAGAACAAATAACTGAGGTACAAAGTAAGACTCAACTTAATTAAAACACACGATTGCACACCACACATGTTTAATGAGCATACAGTGAGGAAGGCACATAGAATGCAGGAAAACATGCTTTATCCTAACGTGGGCAAACACACACAGGCATTTCAACTGTTCATCACTAGTTAATCAGGCGTATTTGAACTTCGGAGTCTACTTCATGGAAATGGCATGTTTTCTCTGCTTCCACGTAAACCTAGCTGTCACAAACAAGAGCAATAAGGAAACTCCAGCTCCTTAAGTATGCTGCTTATCAAATTTTGACTGATGAATTTAATGTTTCCTAAAATGAGCAGATGAATGATAAGTAAATCAGAAGAACACAGCTGATTCTAATTTTACTAACCTCTCAACTTAGTAATTTGCACAAGCACCTGGCAACCCTATTCTGTTTATCAGCAAGGATTCAATAACCCAGATCTGCAGCCGGCCTCTCATTCCAGGGTCTGCATTATTTTTTACAGAATATACTAGAATCAATTTGTTAGCGTGCTGTGAACCGTTATCATCATCAGAACTAAACGATCCTGGGGAAAAAAAAAAAAAAAGAACTAAACGATCCTGTCCAAATAAACTGGAGAAAGTCCATTTGCTGAGAGAGCAGAGCTGGTTTTATAAAGAAGTATGTTGATTATCTGACTCGTAAATGCACACTGTCGGGTAATGCGCAGCAGGGTTCTCTATGGTTAGGTTAAAATTAGCAAGGGTTGACTGTGTTGCTCAAAAGGTGGCAGAGGCTCCCTCATGTGATGAGCAAAATCATTATACTTCTTCTCTTTTCGGAATCACCAGTATCACTACAAAAATGTCCACAGGGTGTCCAACTTAAAATGCTGAAGAGAGCATCTCTAAGCATACAATACCAGCGGCCCTCCAAGAGTATGAAACAGAGTCCACGTACAAATTTCGGGCTTTTTGGAAGGTTGCTATAAAGCCAAAGGTAGTGAAGCAGGGGGCTACGCTCACAGGGGTGCTGACAGCGTTGTTAATTCAATTAACTTTGAAAGGAATGACTGCTTTCGCCACTCGACGCCACAGTTAAGCACGGGTTATTGGCTCCAATTTAAGGGATCATGGAGTGAAGGATCTCAGTAGTGGATAATCCAAAAGCCAATTCTGTTTGGTTTAGAATGCATCATTTTTGTTGGGAGTTAGACTGACCATTCCTGCTACAATGCATTTATACATGTCTAGAACCAGGCCTGCATTTTCCAGGCATCCAGGAACACATTTACACAAGAGACTGGAGCTTATGGTCAGAGCAAGGAAGGGGGCTGGACCCAGATGGAAGGGTTTGCACAAATAATTCACCACATCGATAAAGTGTTTGGAGGTTATCAAGAACGGGGTGAAATCTGAAATCTAGGCCAATGGTCTTCTACGTACATTTGCAAAAGCACTTCAACTTTCTACAAATAAGCCTTAGTGAATGTGCTCTTTGTCCAAAGGTGCTCTGCTTTCTCCTGTTGTTCAAGAAAATGTGCTCACGGGTGCTGGAGGTAGGATCAAGATTTGAGAGCACTCCCTGGTCTCAGAGACTCCAAGGAATCAGATTCTCAATGTCTGAACTTCCAGAAGGAACTGGGCCAATCCATCCATCCAGTAGGATTGCAGAACCATGTCCCTTCTCATTAGTGTGGACAGGAGGGGCAGGTGGGAGAACATCACTGAACTGTACCTTCAGGGAAAACAGGACGGAGGGACGAAGGAGCCAGCATGGCTGGGCAGGGAGCCGCCTAGCACTCCCACACCCTCCGGGCTCTGTGCTCACACGGTGACATCCCCGAAGTCACTGAGTCCCCCCAGCCTCGCACAGCCTTTAATCCCTCTGCTCAGACACACGAATATTTTTATGTATATTGCATTCCTCTTGCTTAACCGCTCTGTAAACTTAATTACACAGTTAATCTCCGGCACTCCATATCTCACATTCTAAAATCCCCACATCCTTCCAAGTCCAACGAGAAGGCTGTTCGCTGACCTTGAAGCTTCTGCCTAGAGCCCAAGAGCCCCACGGCTGGGGAACCGTGCACTGCCTGGCTGGCCAGCAACACCTCAGACAAGTATGGCTGCTCCCCATGTCCACACCACACACATCGAGAAGTGGCTTTTGGGCTGTATTCAATGACCCTGGACTCCAGGAACATGCTCTCAGAGTGAGTCCTGTTTAATTTGGTTAAAAGAGATACAGGAGTGTGGGCATCTCTCTGCTGGAGGGCTCGTGAGAACAGAATTCAATGTCACCAGAACTCAGACTCAAGGGCATTCATTTCCATGATCTCTCAGGCGCTTGGGTCTGGGATTCAATGAAATAAAAGCCTAGTTCTTGTGCTCTATGTTCCCTTTCAGGGTCCAAAACAATAAAAGCAAGTAATATTTTGAAATCGAAAGCAAAAGTAACCAACAAACAAAATCCCAAAGAATTAAAGAATAAACAGGATAAAATCGCCACCAAACTCGCATCCATAGGACAGGGCAAAATGTCCTGGCACCCCACCAAGTGGCAGAAGCAGCCAACGTCCACTTGGGTTATTCAGTTATTTGCTTAGGATTACCAGCATGGGCTGGAGAAAGAGATTACTCAAACAGGACCTCAACAACACCGCAGACGCCAAGATTACTCATGTTCCAATAGTGTTACAACTAAATGGGAATTTCCGGAAGCTGTGGAGCATTTTACTGACCCTCACAAAAATGACAGACAATTAACTCCATGATTGAAAATATGATTTTGCTGTGGAGACTTTTCCACCCCATTTTTATTAATGGTATACAGCCCGTGCAGTCATTTGCCGCAATTCTCAGCTGTTAGTTCCTTTTCTCCCAAAGACATAACAAATGGAATTCTTTAAAAAGGTGCCAGAAGGGAATTTGAAAGTATGCTTTTTTTTTTTTCTGAAGCAAAATCCAGTGAGGCCGAGACTCAGAGCGTTACCGATTTGGGGGCAGGGGTGTCAGTGACACAGGGGAGAGGTTAGTTTCAGGCCCGGTGAAGGCCCGTCTCGTGGTAACGTGGCTCAGTCAGTGCACAAGCCGGTGGAAGGGGCACCAAGATGCCGATGCCTCCAAATCTCTGCACCCTAGCCGAGCAGACCCTGAAGGCTTCACACGTAGGAGCTCTCCTTTGAAAAAAGTCAAGATCTCCCAAAGTCCCCAGTTCAAGGGTAATGAACTTGCTACTCCAGGACTGGGGTCTGGGTGAGGGCAGGTGCGCATGGGGGACAGCGAATACACTGTTGGGATGACCTGAGGAGCAGGAAAGTGGCAAGGAGAGAGGCCAGAGAATACGTCCTCCAGGACTAATGGGCAGGGGAGAAGCAGAAGGGGACAACGGAGGAGACCAGATACGGCACGCACATCATGAGAGGTTCTTAGGAAGGGCCAGAAGAACCACGAATTGCTGTGAGGCGGCCTTCGCAGAGCTTCTTCAGCACCTGTGAAGATCTGCCTATAACCAGTTAACAAAAGGCAACGACTGGCGCGCTGGAAAGCGTGTCTCAGGCCGGCAAGAGGACAGAACACGTGAAAGGTAACTCCACGCCACCCCATCCCACAGCCGGGCAAACCCACTCAGTGCCTGGACTTGGAAGAGGCAGGGTCGGTAACACCAAAGACAAGGACACGGACACGCTTCTTTTGGATGAAAATTCATGCTCCTTCTTGCAAAATTGGAGGAAAGAAGGAGACTTTGGGGGAAATGTATGCGTAAGAACATTCTAACGCAAGTCCCTCCACTACAGTGGAAGAATACAGGAGCTGCAACTCTGGGGAACCGGAGAAAAGCCGATCTGTAATACACGCTTTGGAAATTCCAATAATGGTTTGATGCAGTTTAATCTTGAGTAAAATGGCAGGTCCTTCTTCTGCATCCAGTGGGTTCGCTGTCCACTCCAGCTGGAAGAGCATACTACTCCCCAGACAGAATGCGTATTTCACAAACGTTAAGAGCCCTGCTCAGAAAGACATAGCACACTTATAAAAAATAAGCTACCACACAGGTTCAAAACACGAATGTTGTAAAAACGAAAAACCCTAATGTCTTCCCCTCACTTCATTAGGTTTGCACATCTGCTATAAAAGCGAAGCCAATTTAAGCCCTTGTTGGTGTGACTAATAAGGTTAGGAAATTGGATTGGTGGCGGATTAGTTAAACAGCAACCAGCCAGCCCCAACCTGGAGGCTCCCTGGGATGGAGGCAGGGATGCCTGTGCCCTGCTGCTCTGTGCACATGCCCACTCGCTGCAATAGCCCGATACCCCCACCGAGGACAGAGGGCATGCCTCATGCATCAGGAAGGGGAGGCCCTAGGAGACGAGAGTTGACCTGAGAATAGGAAAGAGTTAGAAAAGATAGAGCAAGTCAAGAGACAGATGCTGTGGTCCAGAAGAGCCCTGGGCAAGGCCCAAGAGAAGCAGCTGGATGTTGGAGATGAGACAGAGGAAGGACGGACAAGTCGCCACAACGTACCATGGAGGACAAAAGAGCAAACAAAGACAAGTCACTGTAACCTGCACCCATCAAACCAAACGGGTGCCTGGGTGGCTCAGTTGGTTAGGCGACTGCCTTTGGCTCGGGTCGTGATCCTGGAGTCCCGGGATCGAGTCCCACGTCGGGCTTCCTGCTCGGCAGGGAGTCTGCTTCTCCCTCTGACCCTCTTCCCTCTCGTGCTTTCTATCTCTCATTCTCTCTCTCTCAAATAAATAAATAAAATCTTAAAAAAAAAAGAAATTATTTAGGAAAAAAAAAAAAAAACGATGAGGAGCCTGGGAAAAACGGGCATGATAGGGGAGCAGCAGGTCTGGGAAGGATGATACTCTGTGTGACGGTCCACCTGGGAGGCTGAGACAGACCAAGAGAAAAAATAAACGGAGGTACTGCAAGAGAAAAGGAGATTGATCTTTTTCCCAATTCACAAGAACAGACTAATAGAGCAGAGAGCTTTTTTTTTTTCTCAAGTTTTAGTTTTTCTGCCTTTATTTTAAAAACCTTTGGTGCGTCCTACCACTTGTCTTTGAAGGTACAAGTAGGTGCCAACACAGATGAACAAATGGTCAACGATTATTGATCAACAAATCCAAGTAGCAGACCATGCTTATCCTGACAGCAGGTTTTGGGGACTTATGTCTTCATGTTTGCGCTTTTATTCATATATATCCAAGCGAGTCATGTTTTAGGGATATGAAACTGTGAAGTAGAATTAAATGTGCATAACTGCTTCCTGGTATTACTCAGTTTGGTTTTCTGGAAAACTGGCTCCTGATATTAGACAGTTTTTGAACCCACCACTGGGGGCAGCATTGAGAACGAAGGCAGAAACACCATGACTCTCCTTCACTAACTTTGTGCCCTTGATTGACAAACCAGAGACCCTGTGAATTGGAGAAAATGAAGCACTTCCACAGATGACTGTGTAAGATGCTTTAAAGCTGCAGGAATGAGAACCACAAGGATGGAAGGAAGAAGAGGAACAATTCAGAAGCCAAATTCTTATTCATGCCTTTGTCCTTACTCCAACTGCTGCTGACCTTATTTTGACCCGAAGTTGGCTTCAAAGAATGACAAATGACACTGTTTTAAAGGCCTTTGATCTTAGTTTCCTGAGCTCATAACACTTATTCATATAAATGCATTTTTCTCCTTTACCTGATTCTTTTTTTTTTTAATAAGAATTATTTATTTCAGAGAGAGAGAGAGAGAGAGAGAGAAAGCACACGCCAGGGGTGGGGGGCAGAGACAGAGGGAGGACAGAAAGACTCTCCAGCAGACTCCTCACTGAGCATGGAGCCCAACGCGGGGCTCAATTCCACGACCCTGAGATCCTGACCTGAGCTGAAACCAAGAGTTGGATGCTTAGCAGACTGAGCCGTCCAGGCACCCCTACCTGACTCTTTAATAGCATTTTTTCATAAGGTCCTTCTTTGGGGCTTGATTCATATAAAACTCAAAGAGTCAGATGTATTTTCAGCCTAGGAAAAGGCATTTTTAAACTACAAATCCTAGTTCTGGTGAGTTGGCAATGAGATCGGACCATGATTTAGTGCTAGTGGCAGTGGAGATGGGTCAAATCTTATGGCAATGACATAAATAAAATTGGCAATGTCAAAACTTAGAAAAATATTTTGAATCGGCAATTCCATTTCTGAGACGGCATACCAGGAAAACTTTCAAAAGAAAAGTCAAGCTATATGCATGCATGTGTTCACTGCACATTTACTCACAGTAGTGAGAATGTGCAAACCACCTAAATGCTCAGCTAAAGGGATGGGTAAGAGAAGATTACCCATTTCATTTTATGAAATGTTATGCCATCATAAAAATCATGGTTACTACGTTGTAATCAAGAAAGATGTCTGTGATAGATTGCCAAACAAAAAGAACCAAAAAAATGTGGACAATGTTTACAACATTACATTACATGTGTACAAAGACTGATTGTAAACCAGAGGAATAAAAATAGCTGTTCTTTTAAAACAGTCTCTTTAATTTTATAAATAAATAAATAAGTGTAAGGAAGTCCTCTTCCCCTATGGAAAGAAAGAAAGAGCAAAGCAAAGAAAGGAAGTGAGAAGCAAAGGAAGGGAGCGGGGGGAAGGAGGTGGGCGGGTGGGCGGGCAGGCAGGTGGTCTTCACAGGTTTATTTTATTCACTTCTTACAACATCCCTTTGGAGTAGATTCCTTTACGTACCAACATTACAGCTCTGAATCAAAGACTAAAGACGTGCAGTCATTTGCTGGAGATCCAGGTAGTACCGGGAGTCAGGGTCTACCTACCTGACTTCATTGTGCAAACTCAACTGGTACTCACAGAGGTTCTTTTAGCTTTGTATCTGTTTTTGGCTCTAGAAAATACCAAAATTATTCTTCATGGCTACTAGCTTCGTGCCATAATAATGAGGACTGGCCAGTGGAAATCTATAAACAATTCACAATCTATGAACTAAAAAGTATAAAGGTGGGGAAGGAAAATCTACACTTTAAATAACAGGCCCCACTACAATCATGCTACTCTGATGCGGTTTTGGTTTCCTTCTAATATAGGGATTTTTCTTAAAATTCCTCAAAACTCTATGTGGAAATAGATACTCACTTACCTGAATTATTATAATATTTAAGCAAAGGTTGCTTTCAATGTGGAGGACCCACTACTATTTGGGTTCTTCTAAGTGCCTCTTGCAAAGCGTCATAGCCAACCCACGTAGCCCACTGGGGAGAAAGCCATTGTACGTTCGTGCATGTGAGTGTGTACCCAACAGTGAATATGTAAACACCATACTTATTTTCATGGAATCCAGGGAAGGAGATTTTGTTAATCCTCCAACATAAATATTCAGATTTTGTCTTTCCCATTGATACTGTATGTTCTGAGCACATTATGCAGACTTTCTTCGAGGAGTTCTTATCAGTTCTGCTGCACAAGTAAAAGACCAAGACAGATGTGAAAGAGGAAAAGCAAAGACTTTTGACTTGAAAATAACACACGTTGGCAAGAAGCAGCCAGTCTGAGAGCACGTGGTAACATCTGGTTCAACATTCTGAGGGGATGTACCAAGGAGAGGGGAAGAGACTTTTATCCAGGGTTGAATGTGTAAGTAAATCCAGATAAAAATAAGTAAGTAAAAGCTAATAATAATTGGGAACATTTCTCCTTAAAGATGAAGGCAAAGGATGACAGGCTTTTTCAAGAAGGGAAGTCCTGGGGCTTTTCTCTTTTAAACTGTAGGGAATTAGGTTTTTCATGTTCAGTACCTTTACCTCCAGGGCCACTTATAAAGCCTTTTTCGAGGTTTTCAGGCTTGTGCGCCTTCTCTCCAGGCCACTTACCGCTTACCCACCACGCCCTTACCATCTGGAAGCTTCGCGTCGAATGGAATTCACACTGCATCATATCGAAGAAGATAGGGATGGTGGCTTTACGCAGTTCTGTCTCAGGAATTAGCGTCATTTCTAATATTGGGCCGACCATTTCTGGAATGAACTTTATCTTGTGTTGACCTTAAAGACAGAAAGGCATTGTTCAGAATTTTTTTTTTTTTTTGAAGGTTTTTAAATGAGCTTCAACGGACCAAACTGAATAACACAGATCAGTGTGACTTTGAATGCCAGGATACTGGGGACATGCATCCATTTTTCGTCCACAGGCATTCTGAATGTGTCCAGCCTTTAGCATAAGAAGTGGCCTGCAGGGGCGCCCAGTGGCTCGGTCGGTTAAGTATCTGACTCTTGATTTCAGCTCAGGTCATGATCTCAGGTTCCTGGGATCAAGCCCCACGTCAGGCTCTGTGCTCAGCCTGGAGTCTGCTTGTCCTTCTTCCTCTGCTCCTCCCCTGCTCTCTTTCTCTGTCTCTTTCTCTCTCTCAAATAAATATATAAATTCTTAAAAACAAAATAAAAAAAAAAGAAGTGGACATTCTAAATGCCATAAGAGCAGCTACTAAAGTATCCATCCAATATAAGACCTGTAGTCATGTCCTATCCGTTACATAAGATAAATGCAATTTTACAAATAGACAATTATATCATATAAATCAAGGACATGAGCAGGGATCTACAGCAGAGCTGGGAGACAAAATACCTGGTATCTCATTTGTGACATTTTGTTATTAACACTAGCAATTTATCCAGAGTTCATCAGTCTTACTCATATTTCTATTTCTATACAATCAGAAAAGAGAATGGATCCTCTACAGAATTTAGGTTTTTTTTTTTTTTTTTTATTACTCAGCTAATGAGGATTTCTGTAAAGAGAGCCGTAAAACAAATTTGGCTATTATAAATAACCACACTTAACAAAGTACGTAACCCTCCTAATAAACCTAAATTAATAGATTTCTAAAATTTATATTAAGTGGACACATATGCAAAATGTAACCTTCAGTAAGGAATCTGAATATAATGAAAATCTTGTTTTCAACTTTTACTAAATATGTAATACTTTGACGAAGGCTATAAAAAACGTGATTCTCATCACTTCCCCAAATGCTTAATGTCTCTGATAGGCATGTGACTGTGGCAAAGCATTCTCTTAAAAATGCTATTATATTCAGTCTCTCAGGTGACACTTTTCTTGTATTCTGCCTAAAAAATGTCAGAGCCAATGTTTCAGAAAACAGATGATAGTGACACCAAGTTGTTCATCAACACAATTTGAGTGTCATACAGCGCTCGGTCTGTCACTGACAGCTTTTACTGTTCCAAGCTGGGAGGAACATTTAAGGCAGGAGCAAGTGGTCGCAGATGCAAGGATTGGATTATAAGGTATAAACAGGTTATAAGAATGATGACTTTCTATCTTTGATTATTGACCTTCCTTCCCATTAGTAAGGGAACCTGGCCAGCGGCCAGGGCTGAGCTCTACCTACAGTGATAACCCTGGGGATTTAACATCAGCAAACAAATGGTCCTCAAGGTGAGCAAGGCCTGGGCGGGTTCTCCAGGAATTGTCTTTACTTTCTTGTTTTTCCTTTTTTTGGGGGGGGGGCATTTGCATTATGGATTTCCCTTGGAGCATATCTTGCTCAAATTTAATGATGAACTCAGGTTTGGAATCAATGAGAATCCAGGTGACTCTTGCAGTGTACACACTTCAAGAAAAAGAGGATGCATTTTTCTTTCCCCTTTTGAGACAAAGGAAGAAGAAGCTGATTATCAGATCACAATAAGAATACTTTACCTCTGGTCACCTTGCCAATCTCCTAGTTACAACTCCCCAGTTTTTTAAAACCCACCGAGAGTCTTTCTTCTGAGTTACAAAACATGGAGCCAACCCAGCCCCTCTGGACAGTGGGCCATGTTCGCTCAGGGGAGGCAAGTTCTCACCCATCAGTAGCCTCTCCCTGGGTGTTGGGATGATCTCTGCAATCACGAGGGTCCAAACATCCAGGGCATTAAACATAGTCTTACCCAGGAAAATCTCCATGTACACACAGGTAGACTGAGCAAAAATGTCCATCATCCAGGCACACTGAGGTCTTCTATGGGGCTTTTAATGAACGCACATAATTTGTTCGGTCCCCAAAATCATCCACGAAGGGACCCCCTGAATGAAAACTATCCCAGACCAAACCGGGCCGATAAAGATCTTGCTGTGAGCACGCTGGCTCTGGCGGGACCGTCCCTGCCGTGCCCGGCCGGCTGGCATGCCTTGTGTAATAAACCAAACTGATGTGGAGGCGGCGCAGGCCGAGGTGAGAGCAGGCGCTCTGGGGCCGCGCTTTGATAAATAACTGAAGAGCTTGGGAAAGAAGCACATTCCCCCTCCCCCTCCTTTTTTGGGAGAGAGTGTGCTTTTGATTTCTTCTTTCGGACTCAAGACGTGACAGGTTTGGGAGGGGAAAACATGCTGCTCTGTCCCACGGGGCAACGCCGTATTTGCGCTTGCATTAGATCGAGCAGAACAGACCCCGAGTCCTTGCTCTGAAGCTCTGCTTGGAGGGGAGATCTGAGACACTCATCTCAATCACACATATGATTGGAAAAACTCAGGGAAGAAAGTGTCTCGTGAAGCATTCAGCTTGTTAAAATCAAAACCAAATGGAGACCAGCGTTGAAAATTCTCTGGGCAGACAAAACCAGGTTAGTCCTACAAGCAAAACTTCATTTAGCTTATTTTGCAAGGCTAACCTGACGGGAGGCACTTCTTGCTTCTGCCTCTGGAAATCGTAAGCAAAAAACAAAAACAAACACATTTTCCAAAGGCTGATATGAGGTAACCACTCCAACTCCCGCTCATTTAAGAGAATTCTAAAATTATAACCAAGCACTGATATTATAACCAACAAACAGTCAACACTTTCTCACGACAGAAGCTGCTTTGTAACGATGTACCTCTGAGCCTCCTTCCATGTATTGGTTTGAGTGCTCTAGGCCTGCTAATTGTCTTCTTGGTGTGTGCACAATAAACCTTTACTACTTCAGTGATTTGTTGGTTTTGCTTGTTATTTGTGACCTTTGAGAGGATCAAGGCCCAATCGAGTGATAGGTGACTAAATTGTAAGATTTACCTGACTTCCATTTTTATTTTGTTGGCAGAGCTGGCTAGATCAACCTGCCAGTATGTTCCCAAACCTGGGTCCATTTAAAAAAAAAAAAAAAAAGAGCTGCAGAGAAAATGGGTTGTGTAGATTTTGGGGAACTGAGATGTGCTGTCAAGAGTGGGGGCCTGGGCAGTGACACTTGGGGCAGGCTCCAACACCTGAGATTCGCAGCAGAAAAAAGAGCCAGGTGGCCTGAGGTGACCCCATGGAGCCATTCTTAGCTGTTTTGAGGGGCTGCTCAGGGCAGATCCTTTGGGCAGCCGATGCTTAAATTTTCAAAAAATAATGTAACTATTTTACAAGCAAGGAACCCAGTCATGCTGGTTGGTGGTTATTTCTTGCTGTTACCAGACTCCTACCCTTCATTGACCAAGGTCATGGTTTACATTTGACCTCTTGGCCCTCTCTCAGGCCAGAGTCCACATTCCTGGCTGCAAAGCTGCAAAGCACAGATCTTATGCATTCATCACCCTATTCAAATCAGCAACTGCCAGGAAACAATGGGACATTTGCTCTCCTAACTGCATCCTTTACCTTGCAAATCAAAGATCTCCCGCTTGACTCAGCCTATTTGGAGCATAATGACAGATAATGCTGAGGGAACCAACTGCTCCAAAACAGCTTTAAAGATCTGATTTACACCTAAGGGTGCATCCTCAGAAGGTCGAGGCTTCCCCAGGGCCTGGAAGTGAGCATCACAAAGGAGCTCACATTACCCTGGGCCCTTCGAACCTTCCTTCACGACAATTATGGAGACGGGGCCAGTTGCAAATGGTGGTCAGTCTCAGGCACTATGGAGGCGACCAGGAACATAATTTTTATAGAAAGAAAGAAAAGCCAGAAAGGCAGGCGTGTCCATCAGTCAGGTCAGTCATGGCTTGAGCTCAGTTCTGGAGCCTTCTTCCATGCCAGGCAGTGACCCCTTCAGGGATCCTCACAGAAGAGGGGAGGGTCCTGGTGGAGCACTAAGGGGCCAGGGTAGGCTGAGTTGGGGAAACAATGATTTATCAAGCAAGAAAAAAGCATTTTCCTTTCCTTTTTTTTTTTTTTAAGATTTTTTTATTTATTTTTGTGAGAGAGAGCGCACACAAGCGGGGGAGGGGCAGAGGGAGAAGCAGACTCCCCACTGAGCAGGGAACCAGATGTGGGACTTGATCCCAGGACCCCAGGATCGTGACCTGAGCCGAAGGCAGACGCTCAACCAACTGAGCCCCCCAGGCACCCAAGAAAACAGCATTTTAGTATGTTAATTATCAGTCTGAATATATGCCAGGGTGGATACCTCTAGTTATCCTAAATGATGCACAAAATATCAAGCCATTTCAGAATGAAGCACTGTCATTTGAAATCATACCTAAAATTCTCCTCTGGGGGGAAACACACAACTCACAGTGTGTACTTGAGAAATGAAACTGAAAAACTTACAAGAAGGTTTTGCCACCCTCTTGGGAAGGGCCAGCAGGTGAGAGATGCCCTGGGGGCTCTCATGCGGGGCGGGGGGGGGGGGGGCGGCAGGTGGAGCCCACAGCACCTGACTGGTGGATGCTGGCAGCTAGGAGAGCCCCAGACTCCCTCTCAGCCAGCAGAGAGCAATTCTTTCCATGCCACTCTCTGAACGTCCCTCTCTGCCTTGTTCGGTGCTTTCTAATGGGGATGTATCTGGTCCCTTCCTGGCGTGAGTTAGGCAGTGTCTGGCCTACCAGGGCATATGACAAATGCATCTGTCAGAGCATGATCAATTAAAATGAATCATGAATGGCCCTCCTCCCTGTTCTAGAAGACTTGGCATTTCATTACTGAGATAATCATACATATATAAAGAATTATGAAGCATCAGGATTGGGAGGCTCTTGAAAACTTTAGTCCAACCTATCTTACAGCCTGGAAAACTGATGGAAGCCCAGAAAGGCTGGGTCATGGGGGAGGCCACACAGCCAGGTAGAGGCAAGGTAAGAAGAAAATTCCAGTAGGATTCAAGTCTCTTCACTGGAGCCAGGGCTCCTCCTCTCCCCTCCCCTGCCCCCCGGGGGGAGGGCAGCAGGAAGACCAACAACAGGGTGGCACCAGGAAGGCTCGGTGTTGGGAGATTCTGGAAGCCCTTTGACAGCCTGGAGCCATAACTCAGATTCTGGGCAATTAAGCTGCCGCAGGAAAGTTGCTTCCAATGACCCAGCAAAGAGTTTCCTTAAGGGGTCCTCAAGTGCCTGAGAACCGAACAGCATGCCGGGTTCAGGTTACTTGTCTGTGGAGAACATGAGCAGACGGAGCCATTCCAACCAGCTCATCATCACCACCTGGGAGCTTCTGTGCTGGATTCTGACTCCTGAGAACCCAGCTGGTGCCTCTCCTTAAATCATACTTCTTAATTTCTATGTTATTAGTATTATCCATAGAATATCTTATAGTATTTTCTCCCAAGGCCTTCTGCATTTATTTTTCATGTAACACCCATTTGAAAAAGACTCCATCCTTAATATAAACAGATGGACAAAGGATTATTTAGAAATTCTAACTTTCCCTGGAGAAGTGATAGGGCCTGCCTTTACACGTTTGCTGACATCTGGGAACTCAAGAAGGATGAGCCAGCAAGCCCCCTGTGAGGAAACCTGGCTCGGGCTGAAAACAGGCGGCCGTGAACTTGCTGACCGCAAAGGCAGACTGCAGGCAAGGTCCCCAAACCTCCACCCCTGTCCGTTCGGAGGGTACTCGGGAGGGCAATGGAGTCCAGTTCCCCACCTTCAGGAAAAACCATGTTCTGTTTTTATCACCCTGTTTCATTGCTCCCAAGGAATACAGATAGGCCAGGGCATCTTTCCAGCCAAGGTCCCTAGCCACGACACAGACAGCAAGAATCTATTCAAGAACCGAGCAGGGTGGGGCGCAACTAAGTTGCTCCAGTCCATGGGGAAACAAATTTAACCTAGGTGCTGTGGGGTAACTAGAAGGAGAAGTGGAAAGATACCCGCCTCCTTGCAGAGAACAGTCACTGGGGAGAGGGGAGGCCCTCTGTAGCCACTACAGGCTTCGTGGGCCAAGCTAAGCAAATCAAACAGGGCCCTGCAGGCTCAGGGAGGAAATGCCACAGAAGTCTTGCACAGGACCCTCTATGAGGCTGAAGAAAGGTGCCTGAACGTCTCAGCACAAAGCAAGCTGACAGTGGAGAACAGGTGCCAGGAGAGAGGCGGGTTCATCGAGGACCCATTCGAGATGGTAACAGGATGCCCAATTATCAGTTCTTTATTCCTTTAAGGAGCTTACCTAACAGAATTACATGGCATAGTGACTAACATTTTAATAGAGAATTCCATGTTATTTTAATTAATAAAATTTTATTGGGGCTCCTGGGTGGCTCAGTTGGTTGAGCACCTGCCTTCGGCTCAGGTCACGATCCTGGGGTCCTGGGACCGAGTCCCGCATCCCTGCCCCCTGGGCAGGGAGCCTGTTTCTCCCTCTCTCTCTGGCCCTCCCCCCTGCTCATGCTCTCGTTCACTCTCTCTCTCTCAAATAAGTAAATTAAAAAAATCTTAAAAAAAATTTTTTATTAATTATATTATTTTTCCTCTTTAGTGTTTATTGTCATAAGAACACTTAAGATGAGATCTACCCTCTTAACAAATTTTTAAATGTAGGACACAGTATTGTTAACTTTGGGTGTTATGTTCTACAGCAGATCTCTAGACTTACCCATCTTGCCTAACTGAAAGTCCGTACCCTTTGACCAATACCTCCCCATTCCCTTCTCCCCCCCATTCACCCCTACCCCTGGCAACCACCGTTCTACTCTCGGCTTCTAAGACTATGACTCTTTAGAAACTTCATGCGAGTGGAATGTTTTTGCATTTGGCAAGATTTCCTTTTTACTAAAAAAGTAAAGCTGAATAATATTCCAATGAATATACATATACCACATTTTCTATATCCATCCATCCATCAATGGGCATTTAGGTTGTTTCCATTTCTTGGCTATTATAAATAATGCTGCCAGGAACTGGGTGTACAAACACCTCATCAAGATCCTGATTTCAATTCTTTTGGATGTACACCCAGAAGAGAGATGGCTGGATCATATGGGAGTTCTATTTTTAACTTTTTGAGAAACCTCCATGCTGTTTCCCACATTCTCAGCGACCCTGTGCAAGTGTTCAAACTTCTGTACCGCTGGCTGACACTTATCTTTTACTTTTTTCATAATAGCCATCCTAACAGGCGTGAGGGGACATCTCACCGTGGTTTTGATTTGCACTTCCCTGATGGTCAGTGATGTTGCTTATCTTTTCATAAACCTATTGGCCATTTCTTCCTTGGAGAAATGTCAAGACAAGTCCTTTGCCCATCTTTTAATTGGTGGGGTTTTTTGCTATTGAGTTGTAGGATTTCCTTATATATTTTGTAAATTAACCCTGTAGCAGATATATGGTTTGCAAATGTTTTCCCCCATTCCACGGGGTGTCTTTCATTTTGTTGTTTCCTTTACTGTGCAGGCGCTTTTTAGTTTGATGGAGTCCTACTTGTCTATGTTTGCTTTTGTTGCCTGTGCTTCTGCTGTCCTTTCCAAGAAATCATTGCCAAGACCAGTACCAAGAAGGTTTCCTCCTGTGGTTTCTTTCAGAGTTCTACAGTTTGGGGGTCTTATGTTTAAGTCTTTAGTTGAGTTGGTTTGGGGGTATGATGTTAAGACAAGGGTCCAGTTACATTCTTTTGCATCTGGATATCCAGTATTCACAACATTTATTAAAGTGGTGATCCTTTCCCCATTGTATGTTCCTGGCTCTCTTGTCGAAGATCAGGTGGCTGTATATGTGCAGGTTTATTTCTGAGCTCTCTATCCTGTTCCATTGATCTCTACGTCTGCCTTTATGTCAGTACTATAGTGTTTTGATTCCTGTAGATTTGTAATATATTTTGAAGTCAGGAAGTATGATGCCTCCACTTTTGTTCTTTGTCAGGACTGCTGTGGTGACTTAGGGTCTTTTGTGGTTCCATGTGAATTTTAGAATCATTTTTTCAATGTCTGTGAAAATGCCATTGGATGGCATTTGATGGAGATAGCATTGAACCTACAGACTGCTTTGGGTAATATGGACATTTTAACACTATCAAGTCTTCTACTCTACAAAGATGAGATGCCTTTATATATATTTGTTTCTTCCTTCATTTCTGTCATAGACTCTTTGTACCTTTCACTGTTCAGGTCTTTCACCTCCTTGTTTTAAGTTTACTTTTAAGTAGTTTATTCATTTTGATGCTATTGTGAACAGGATTATTTTCTTAATTTCCTTCTCAGATACTTGTTAAGTGTATAGAAATGCAACTGGTTTTCCACATTCATTCTGTATCCTGCAAGTTTTCTTAATCTATTAGTCCTAATAGCATTTTTGATGAAGTCTTTAGAGTTTTCCGCAAACATAATTTCACTTCTTCCTTTGTGGTCTCAATGGCTTTTATTGCTTTTTCTTGCCTAATTGCTATGGCTGAGACTTCCAGTACTATGCTGAAGAGGAGTGAGAGAGTGGGACCCCTTGTGTTCCAGATCTTAGAGGAAAAGCTTTCAGTTCCTCACCCCTGAACATCTTAGCTGTGGGTTTGTCCTATGCGGCCCTTATTACATTAAGGTACGTTCTTTCTATACCTAATTTGTTGAGTTTCTAACATGAAAGGGTACTAAATTTCATCAAATGCTTTTTCTGTATCTATTGATATAATCATGTGACTTTTATACTTCAATCTGTTAATGGAGTGTATCACCTTTGTTACCTTGTGTATGTGCGACCCTCCTTGTATCCCAGGGATAAATCCCACTTGACCATGGGGTATGATCCCATTGATGTGCTGCTGAATTTAGTTTGCTAGTATTTTCTTGCAGATTTTTACATCTACGTTCGTCAGAGACAGTGGCCTATAGTTTTCTTTTCTTGTAGTGCTTTATCTGGCTTTGGTATCACGGTAAAGCTTGCCTCATAAAATGAGTTTGGAAGTGTTCCCTTCTCTTTAATGTTTTGGAAGAGTCTGAGAAGGACTGGCATTAATTCTTTAAATGTTGGGTAGAATTCATCAATGAAGCTATCTGGTCCTGGGCTTTTCTTTGTTGGGAAGTTCTCGATTGCTAATTGCTTACCATCTGTCTGTTCAGATTTTCTGTATCTTCATAATCCAGCCTTGGTAGGCTGCATGTTTCTAGGACTTTGTCCATCTCTTCAAGGTTGGTTGACATATAATTATTCATAATAGCCTCTTTTGATCCTTTTTATTTCTATGGTATCAGTTGTAATGGCTCTGCTTCCATTTCTGATTTTATTTACCTACATCTCCTCTGTTCCTAGTTAATCTAGCTAAAGGCTGGTCAATTTTTTTTTCTTTTCAAAAAACCAACTCCAGTTGTGTTGAATTTTTCTATTGTTTTTTTCATTCTCGATTTCATTTATTTCTGTTCTAATCTTTATTATTTCCTTCCCTCTGCTGGCTTAAGGCTTTGTGCTCCTTCTAGTTCCTGGCGGTGTAAAGTTAGGTTGTTTATATTTACTGATCAAGGCAATATTATAGACCAAATGGACCTAACAGATACACAGAACATTTCACTCAGCAGCAACAGAATAACGTTCTTCTCAAGAGCACAGGAGCGTCCCTCAGATATGTCACGTCTTAGGTCATGAAACAATTCTTAACAAATTTAAGGAGACTGAAATCATACCAAGTATCTTTTCCAACAACAATGGAATGAAATCAGAAATCAAAAACAGAAGGAAAACTGGGAAATTCACAAATAGAGGAAATTATAAAGCCTGCTCATGGGTCAAAGACATCAAGTGGGAAATCAGAAAATATATTGAGACAAATGAAAATGAAAACAAAATAACTATCATAATGTTTGAGATGCAAGAAAAGCAGTAGTAAGAGGGAAGTTTGTAGCGGCAAGCACCTATGTTAATTTCTCATCTTCACACATGAAGCCCCTAGTGTATTTTCAGTGCGCAAGCATGTTCTACTACCACCACCCACTGGCAGTGTACCTATATACAGGGCCCAGTTTTGAGTAGGCAAAAAAAAACCCTTTGAGGGTAGACTGTGTTAAGCTGAAGACAAGAAGCAGTGAGCCTTGTGACAGTGGGATGAACTACCTGGTTTGATGCCTGAGAAGCTGGGGGAATGTTAGTGATGCCCGGAAGCAATGAAATTTCAAGGCAGAGTTGTGTTCACCTGACATAAGGGGGCACTCTACTGATTTTTCTATTTGCCCCACCGATCGGATTTTCTTCCTACCTCTTATTTACAGAAAACAACTACTGCAAAGGTAGCAATCGCTCTCTGAGGAAGAGAAGCAATTCAGATTTCCAAGACGCCCCAGCACTGACAGCCAGGGCCAATGGCATCACCCACCACAGTTTCATGACAGTCACCACGATTCCCCGGAAATCCCAGCTACTCACCAAGGTTGTACCACATGTCTCTGATTTCGAAGCCAATCTGCCTCCTCATATCTCCATACCTGAGAACCGAGGACAGGGGAAATGCTAAGTCACTCTTTTGAGCATTTGGAAATCAGACTTAGATTATTTTTAAATGCAATGAAAGTCTCCCAGCCCGGAGACAAACAAAGAGAGTATCAAAGCTTCTCTAGCCACCAAAGAGAACTGAAGGAGGAAGAATCCAGCAGAGGGAGCCTCACCTACCCATCACCCCATCACCCCAGATTATGTAACACTCTTCCCACCCCCCACCCCCACCCCGTGGGAACATGAGCAAGGTGGCAGAAAGTAAGGGCAGTATTTTCCTTCTTTTCCTTCTTCAGTCTCTAATGGCAAGAGAAGGAGGCCCTGGCTCCCTGGCCTGAGGGGGAGCTCCTTTTCAGAGTGTGCTCTTAGCATTGGAGACACCAAATGACATCCTCCAACCCTGCTCACAAAAGCAGCTTTCACATGTTAAAAAATTAACCCTGGAGTGGACAATCAGGGCTGGGAAGGCCTCTTTCAAATATCTCCCATCCTTCTTTAGCATTTTCAATGTAAGGAAGGGCTCTGCACCAAAAGATGTCAACAAATATTCCCGTTTTTGTTTATCGGGGAAAATAAATGTTAATTTTCCTCCCACAGGTTCAGCAGAGGAGGTGTTTCATGAGTAAACAGAATTTGATGCTTCAGAAGATAAACGTTTATTAGTTTGTGAGCAATTTAACTTTTTCCTTTATTGCCTAAGGAAAAAAACTGATTATATTAAAAATAATAATTTGCACAATTATCGTACAGGATTACAGTTTAGCAGCTGGGTCATCAAGCTGCTCTGTTCGCCCTCACGTCAGCTGATGTGGAAAGGGAAGCTGTTTACAGATGACCTGGTTGTGGCTCTCAAGGCAAAGAGCCTCCTGGTAAACCAACAACCATAGCTGGCTGCCACCTTATAAAAGTCTCTAGGGCCCTAAGCACCCGTCTGTCACTTTCGGCAGGAGAGGGCTGCAGACCAACATGCTCTCCACCAGGGAAACCGGCCTGGCAACCCTGTCACAGAGGTCACCCCGCGGCCGCTGTACCTCCATGGACCCATGGCCCTGTGTACAGACAGAGCAACTGACCTGGGAGCGTCAGCCCCTTCCTGTGAGGACAAGCTTGTCCTCGGGGGTAAACGAGTTACCTTCCAGCCCAGCCTGACAACCAGGTGAGTGCTGATGTGGGTCAATTCGGTGAGTGAGAGAGGGGGGATTTCGGCCAGGGAACGCACCCATCACCAGTGCCACAGTGAGGAGAGGCCTGTCCACTGTCGGCAAAGCTACTGGACCAAGCCCGTGGGTGAGAGAAGAGCATCCCCCAATGTCTTAAGTGGCACCCCACATCGCCCACGGTCCCGATCATCGAAGCCCTCTTTAGTCGTGCACCCTTCCTGGGCTTGTTGATCCTGTTTCCCAATTCCCATTTTGCTCCTGCACACATGAACAGAGGGCTCCCAGCAGCCCAGACCGGGAGAGGATACGGCAGGCCTCCTCCCGGCATCCCCCGGGGAAAAGCACCGCAGAGCGTACAGCCACGCTCAGACCTAGTGCTCGTGCTCGCTGTGCAGGTGGACGAGTCGTCTCTCAGGAGAGTGGGCATCTGGTGAGCCAGGGAGCTCCGCATCACAGGCAGGACCCCCCAGGGCCTGCCAGTACGCGTTCAGATCTCGGCACACAGAGCCGGCCAGAGCCCCCGCCGTGGAGGTGGGGCGAGCTGGTCACAGCAGCTGGCCTGCCACTGACCGACGAACTCAAGCTTTAAATACTCTTCCAATAGCCAAGCGATTCCTTCTCATCCTGGAAGAATCTCTCTCACAAAAGAAAAATGGCTACAATGCTAGGCGGTTTGGGTCATGCCGGAGTGACACAACGTCTGCTGACCTGCGGTGATTTGCCATTTCTCCAGAGCTGGGGTTGACACCTGGATGCCAGCAGGCCCATGTGGACAGGGAGCCTCCAACACTCCTGCCTCTCCCTGGACGGCCCCTTTCCTTACGGTGCTGACAGAGGGTGCGATGCTCACGGGTGTCGGATTCGCGTTTTCTAGTTACGCCATCCTGCCCCAGATGTGGAAAATGACATGCCTTCACAGTGTCTGAGGACAGGGTTCTCAGCGAAGATCCGAGAGCACATCCCTCACTAGAGTCAGGCCTGTTGTAGCAAGGGGCCAAAAATGCCATTTTCATGCCCAAATAAGTCAAAGGTGCTTAGGGCCAGAACAAAGGTAACAACAAGGGGAGCAAGGAGCTAGAAGGTGAGGGGCAAGACTGACTCTCTGGCAGCGAGACTGATCTTTAGTTTTAACAGGACAAGCAGCTCTGCTGAGTCTCTACACATCTCAGCGTAATCCCCCAATAAGGTTACAGCTACCACCAGAACTCGAGAGGGATTCCCGAACTGTCCGCACCTTCTTCCTGGGGAGGAGAGGGCGGCAGTGATGGAGAGTATCGGGGCTCATGCCCGTTACCTGCTCACAGGCTCCCAGGGCTGGTGGCAGCCTTACGCAGCAGAGCTGAGTTCAACTCTCACAACTTACACTTGAGGGAACAGAACCGGTCCTAGAGGGAGAAGCCAAAGGACTCGGCCAAGCCATAGGCAAGGAGAGAAGAAAGAGAACCCACCAAGGCCCATGCTCTGCCCTATGGCACACATCTCCGGGCCTGGCAAGTCCGGATCTCCCCGACGGCATGGCACAGTGCTGTGTCACATCTCTCAAAGGGCACCGGTCTCATCTGACTCTGGCAACAAGACCACCGGGTGAGCAGAGGGAAGCTGTCGTGGCCCTCCTCCCACTGAGGACGCAGAGAGTCCCGGTGGCGAACCGCCGTGCCTGACCCCACAAAGCCACAGCAGCAGGGAGCTGGAGTCACCTGGCGTTTCCCATCACACCCGCCCACCGTGCCCACCTACAAGTCAGAGAGCACCTGCAAAATGGGGCCCAAGGGGGCCTCAAGGAGGCAAGCTTCCCCCAGCCCAAGTGAATACAGGATCCCACGTCCAGGTCTGTAACTCTGAGCTAAAATAGCATGAATCAGGTCTCCAGGGCCTTATCTCAGCACCTGGTTTCGTGAATCTTCACCCAAGAAGCAGAAAACCCATGTCCACCACAGATAGTCCAGGCTTAGGGATAAGGCTTGACCTGAGCCCAAACCTCAGCACTGTGGGCAAGTTACCTGGCCACTCTGACCCTCAGTCTCCTCATAGATAGTACTGGGATAATGACGTATGATGTTCATCTCCCAGGAGTTTTTGAGAATAAGAGAGATGATGTCCTCGTATGTCCTAGTGAGCACTTAAGCCAGGCTAGGGGCTTCCTTTAAAGCTCACACTAGGCCTCATCACAGCAACCCCCTCATGGTTATGATGGTCATTTACATTGATTCGTTCGGGGAACATTACTCACTGATTCATTAATTACTGAATACTCACTAGAGGCCAGGCTCAGAGCTAATAGGGGAATATTAACATAACATGGAGAACAAAGTCCACAGACCCTGGGGGGCTATTAGCATGGTAGCAGAGATGGACATTAAACAAATAATCACACTAGATCAACACACATATGTACATCCAACAGTTCTATGAAGGTTGCGATCATGGCCCTTTAGGAAAAGCAGAGGCGTGAGAGTGAACAGTGGGCCTAGGCTGGCCACGGCAATTCTCTGGGACAACAACTTACCCTCAGATTTGAAGAAGGAAAGACGTAATCCAGGCCGAAGGGAAGGAAGAGCGTTCCAGGCAGATGGACCAGCAGGTGCAAAGGCCCCGAGGCAGGGAGTGGGTAGGTAAGGATATGGACCAAAAGAGGACATGTGGCTGGAGGACAGAGAACCCGCTCCTTCCTCTTAAGAGACCAAGGGGGATGCAGTGTGAACAAAGGCCACAGAGGCAGCTTTTTAAAGTTTAAGTTTCAAAATGCTTTTGAAATAAGAAATACATTTTACTTTACTAACCAGCACACATATAAATATCTGTGTGCAACTGTTTTATGAAATAACACTTAACCTCACTACCGTCAGTAAATTCTGATGCTTTCTTATATTCTATTTCACTGGGGAAAAAAAAAAAAAGTATGTTGGGCATGACTGTTGTGGGTTGAACTGTGTCCTCCACAATAACATGTTCAAGTCCTAAGCCCCGGGACCTGCGAAGGTGACCCTATCTGGAAAGAGGGTCTCTGCAGGTGTCACCAGGTTAAGATGATGTCATACTGGATTGCAGAGGTTGGAGGGGAGTTGAGTCCAAGGACTGGTGTCCTTACAAGGGGAGGAAGATTTGGAGACATGGGAAAGAAGGCCCCATGAGGCCATAAGGAAGAGCGTGGAGGGATGCAGACAGAAACCAGGAGCGCCAAGGCCTGGGGACAACCACCAGCCGAGGGAGGCACAGAACACGTTCTCCCTCTGAGTCTGCAGAAGGAACCACCTCTGCCCACACCTTGATTTGGATTCCTGGCCCCCTGAACTGTGAGACAACAAATACCTGTAGTTTTTAGCCACCCAGGGTGTGTTGACTGTGAGGGCAGATGATTGTAGGAAACAAATACAAACACCCATTAAGCTGCCATCGTGACCCAAGGAAGGGTTGAGATGCAGAGCTCAAACACGCCGTCTGAAGGAGGGAGGATGGAATGAGAAGACCCAAGACCAAGGCATGAGCAGCGCCCCCACTGAAAGGTCTGAAAGAGGATTATGAGCCTGACAAGGGAACAGAGAGGCCAAAGAGGAGGAGGAAAACCTCCATGGGGTTCTGGGAACAAAGGAAAGAGGGAGACCGTGGGGGGAGTGGGCGGAGGTTGAGGGATGCAGGCCGACGCAGAGGTCGTTGGAGGGACTTGATGCGTGAAGTGAGACACGTTTCGTTTAATGGCAAGTCCCTGGGGGAGGTGACAGGAGGTGGCATCCCATCTGTGACCCCGGGAATAAAGTTTACTACACGCAGGGCTTGGATGTGTCATGGCGTCCTGCGCTGCCCCAGGTTTACTGCGTTGGACGGGGCACAGAGTCGCTCAGGCACACAGGACACTTAGCTTTGCCAAGAGCGACTTGCCGTGGGTCACCGTTTGCTAAATCTGTCTCCCTGGGAGCCCTGCTAATTCTGGGTTTAGAGTGAACTTATTCTGAATAATTGGAGTCTCTTAAGCAATAAGCATAAACACAAGCTCTACTTTTTCTAAACTACTTCTTGTTATAATCTGGGGTCCACACAGTCCCAGCTTCAGATCATCCCACGCTGCAAAGCGGGGCTTGTGGCAGCGTTGTTTCTTTCAGTTTCCCTAAAAGCAATGTCTTCAGTTTGACTTAATGCACGAAAACCCCAGAACCCTGCACTCGGAAAGATGGAGATCTCTGTTTATGTGGAATTTCGACCTGGTTGTGAAACCTGTCCTCTCAGAAGGTGTGAATTCTACACACAAAAAAAATACATATAAATAGGTAAATAAAGATGAGAAATAGCGTGGAGACCAACTGAGGAGAGGGTCTGCACGGAGGGTGGTCTCTGCACATAGGTTCAAATGCACTAACTTGGGGTTGGCGCTTAAACTTGATTCTCGGGCTGAAAATTTTAAGTGAGCCTTTTATGCTTGGATATGCCGGACGCCCAGTGCCCGAACCCCCTTTCTCTTCCAGGACTGAGTCTGGTCCTGAACACAGAAGCCTGTTTGCAGTCATGGGTCACACTGTCCCACACTAGGACACACATGTCCTGCATACTAACACGGTCAAGCTGGCTGCTAATGAAAAGCCAACTTTTTTATATCTGACTCATATTTCCTGAGTCCCCGTAACGTCAAAGGCTGGGGGTGGGGGTGGGGGGGTGGGGCGGGGAGAAGTGAAGGTCAGTTTTCAAATGCCAGTGACACCTCCGTCCTTTGCTGGGAGTCCTAGCACCAAGGATGTCTGAAGGCTGAGTCAGATATATTTTCTTATTATAGACTTTGATTCCTGGTGGTTATTTATTTTGTGGTTCATTGGACAATCTTATACTCAATTTGGGTTTGACATAATCAGTTCTCTGCACGGTATGGCCCATTATTTTATGTTACTCCCATGCACTTTGGGCAAAGTCTCTGGGATGAATATCCTAATTATCTCCCCAACCCAGGTCATCAGGAGGATGGGGAGCTTCACAAGAGGGAATGAACAGGCAGATCTTCTGACACTGGGATTTTCTATTGTCTGGGGCCACCGTGCTGTCAGCCAGGCAGACAGGTGTTGCTGCGGGCTTGGCAGAGAGGAAGAGAAGGGTAGGCAGGGGTGTGAAGGGTGTGGAGGAAGGAGGGTCCTCAGTGAAGCCCTCACACAGATGCATTTGGTTGGCTTCAGGAACCCTAGAGCAGTACACTGGCCCAAAGGGAGGCAGCCAGAGGCTCCGCAATGGGTGTGGCAATGGCTCTGCTTTCAGAGCCTGCAGGCTTTCCATCTAGAAAAAGACAACCAAGTGAATTATCCTCCACTGTGCTCTGCGTCAGCACCCAGCCCTTTGCTGAGACCCATGGGGTCAATTCCCAGATCACTGGGCCTCCCGCTCTGCCCATGCCAAGCCCTTAGGGTCTAGCCACTCACTCACGCTTCAACAATCCAGAGCATCTCTCTGCTCAAGGAGCAGGCCATGTCCTCTGGGACTTGATGTCCCCTTTGGGGATTGGTGGTCTGTTGACCGTGGCTCAGTTAGCCAACCTGATAACCTCCCTGCTCCTTCCCCACCCAGCCTGGAAGCCCCTCCCACCAGAGGCCTTGGGGCTCCTTGCGTTCACTCGCGAACGTCCATCTGCAGGCTGCCAAGGCACCCGGTGAGCAGTGACACCTCAGGCGATCGCTGTTACTGTCGTACCCCTACCTGCCTGAGACCGTGAACTTCTCACCTCTGCGTCCCGAGCACCAAGACCCTGAGCACAGAGCAGGCACTCAAGCCCTTTTCACTAGCACAATTTTAAGCAGATTAAAACCTTTCTAGGCACTGGGAAAATTTAAGCATTTTGGTAGGATGACCTCAAATATGTCTTATATAGGTTTTGGTATTTAGAAATAAAACGGCACACTGATTACAAAGTGTTTGAGGTAGAGACAGAGGCATGACGAATACAAGCACATCCTGCTGCATTGTGTTGTTGAACCTGCCACACATCCTAGCCACACGGCCTCCTGGGCCACAAGCGCTGGTCTCAGACACAGAGAACACTTCTCCCTGGTGGCCTGTCATGGCCACACACTGAGCCTAGGTCCCTGGGAGAGGGCCCCTCAGGCTGCACAGGAGCTGAGGCCGTCCTGCCAGAGTCTTGCAAGGACAACTTCTAAAACACTTGGGATGTTTTTTTTTTTTTCCCCTTGGGGAATCCATGAGAAAATTTCAAAGGGAAAATCTGGAGTTTCTTATTGCCACGGTTATGAGGAAGAGAAGACTCAGAGCTCAATGCAGAAGACCTGCGGCTCCGGAAGGGGAGACACTAGCTAGCCGTGTTACATTTTCCTTGGCTTTGGAGCCTCTGAAAGCACACGGTTATGTGGGAAGCAAACGTTTTCTTTGGCGGTCAAGGCCCTCTGTGGTTAATGCATGTATCGACGTGGCTTTCGCTTAGACTGTTAACATTCACATGACAAAAGAAGGTCCAGTGCAAAGCCACCCGGCCCTGGCCTGGAGAATGCTCAGAATCAATGGTTTTACTCTAAAAACCTCACAGAGATGCCAGCTCTTTTAAGACAGATTTCTGGTTTAAATTCTCTTGCCCTGCAGGCATCTTGAAGAGTTGGCCGTGCTGTGCGCTTGGCAGAGAATGGGCTGTGCTGTCGGCTGGAGCTGGGTCTGGATTCCCCCGCAGTGACCCCCACGCACACGTAGGTTATTGAATCCACCTGCTATGGCCCAGCTGTCCTTCCACGGGACTGGATAACAAGGTGTCCCAGGTGTCCGGGGCTGGCTGTGAGAAAGTTGTACGGTGCTCAGAGTGTGCCAGTTATTTCTGCTTCTACTATGGAAATTTCCACCATGAGCGCATTGAATCAAGAAGGACAGCAACCACCACCAGTCGCCACCCCTCACTTCATGTGAGCCCTGAGAAGATGTAAATTTGGCAAAGCGGAAGCTTCCCGATGGAGCCAGTCCCCAGAAGGTGCCACCTGGTGTCTGTCTCTTGAGCCGGGGCTGGCAGTCAGACCCCACGTGGGCTGTGCGAAGGCCAGCTCTGCCTTCCCAGCAGTCATCGGCGGGCACCCGCTTGGCCTGAGCCTTCTGGTGCATTCCCCTTTTCTGAACAATGGACAGTTGTCTGCATCCATGGCCAACCCACTGGAGCCACCCAACTGAGGAGGCGTGAAGGAATATGACCGGATGGAAGCTGACCTTGAGGTAGACAGGACAATGGAAGGATTTAAGGTTCTAAGAGCAGCACGGGTGAACATCTCGGGGTCTGAACTGCCTGGGTTAGAATTACCGGGTGTGTGGCACTGGCCATGTGACTTGTTTAGAACATGTTTCACCTTCCTCCTCTGGAAAGTCAGGGTGAGAAGGAAACCCAATGAACAGTTTCTGTTTTGGTTTTAATGACCATATATGAAAAATGCACTCAGAGTGCTTAGAAAGTCACTGGCATACGTGTTCGATAAATATTTGCCGACACAATTCTTACTCTGCAGGGATGACATGCTTTGATGTGGCAAGTGAGAGACGCACTCACAAAACATGAGGGGCACTGAGCAGTGCTTTCGTCACCTTCTGAGACGCCCTCTGGAGTCACTAACGTCAGGGAGGGGCAAAGCCTTGGAAACGTCAACGTAAAGCAGAGGAATTATGAAATGACACACAGGGACCGGTGACATGGCAATGTGGGAGCAATAGGAGAACTCTTCTCTCAAGTCTTTATAGGGGCGCCTGGGTGGCTCCGTCATTAAGCGTCTGCCTTCGGCTCAGGTCAGGATCTGAGGATCCTGGGATCGAGCCCCGCATCGGGCTCCCTGCTCAGCGGGGAGTCTGCTTCTCTCTCTCCCACTCCCCCTGCTTGTGCTCCCTCTCTCACTGTGTCTCTCTCTGTCAAATAAATAAATAAAATCTTTAAAGTCTTTATAAAAGGGGCGCTCAGAGAAGAGAGAAGTCAGGGAAACCAAGGCAGAAAGAGAGGCCGCAAGACCCTCCGGAGCACCTAAAGTGTGGAAAGAAAGCATGCAAGGGTTCTTTTTTTCTTTGTCCTGGGCCAGGAGCCATGCAGGACTCAGAGCTGAAGGACCTGGGCAGGGACACGGGGCTTCCGAGAGGTTTGTTAGGATCATCCAAGGACTAGTCCAGCCCTTCGGATCTCCCACCTAGAGCACGACACGGGTGGCCTCTCATAAAGGAGGAAACCCCGGGCAGCTCTCACTCTAAAGGAGTTCTTCAACAATCCCAACTGTGCCAACAGCTTGCACGAGATGCTTCCTTTCTCGAAGGAGCACTGCACAAGTAGATGATAAAGAAAAGCACATGTGGAAAGACATCAGAATGGTGCAGAGCAGAAGCAATTATCCTCCTGAAACTCCCATTCTGTGTGGTGCTAATGGTGGTGAATTACACGGACTCGGAACTCACCAGAATGAACCCGGCAGTTTTAGATCTTGATTCATGGGTTAGAAAAGGCAACACCAGATTCGGGATTTGAAACCGACCTTTCATGACACCATGATTATCACATCTCAATTTGCATACCAAGTTGGCTTAGAGACTATGCAGAAACGATGCTAAGAATTGCAGGCTCCTGCCCATGATTTCGGGACTGGATGCAGACTTACTTGTTAAGGATTTTGGCTCTCTTCGCGCTTGAAAAATTCTCCAGTTGCAAGGACTCCTGAGTGAGGAAAGCGACAGCCAGGTGGAAGTAGTTGTTCCAGAGCTGAAAACCAAAAAAGGGGAGATGCTGAGGTGCTGAACAGCTTAACAGTGGGTCTCAAAATGCTCTGAGGCATTCCTCATTTGCCCCCCACACACTTCTGAAATGTTCAGAAATCCACACTCACTCTATGCATGTGGCTAGCCAGCCAGCCACGGTGTGGCTCAGGGCTGGGGTGGGTGCCAAGGTCACAGTGCATGTGCTCAAATTCTACCTCTGCCACTTCCTCGGGCAACCGATCTAACCTCCTGGTGCCTCGGTTTCCTGAGAGGTAAAGGGGGAGTCTTACAGTGCCTGTCTCCTGGGGCTTGTCAGAGGATCACAGGAGTGAATACGGGCAGAGGCTTCTGGGGGGTGCCAAGCATGCGGAAAGGACACGAGAGTATTGGCTCCTGTTACTAGTGCATCATGGAACCCCTTCTTTAATAGTATATAATTTCTATAATTTACGACTTTTTCAGATACCAAAATGTACATAAACACTAGATAACTAAGGAAAAGAGTTGTAAAAACATCAAACATTTTATATTTCAAAGACTTACAGATGATATGCGCTTGACAATTTACTATGAAATGACTTTGTTACAAATTTCTGCACCGTGGAAGCTGTCTACTTAAACACGGTAACCTAGATGCGCCGTTATAAAAATGTCATTACGGAGGTGCCTGGGTAGCTCAGTGGGTTGAGCGTCCAACTCTTGGTCAGGGCTCAGGTCGTGATCTCAGCATCCCGAGATCGAGCCCTGCGTCGGGCTCCATGCTCACGGGGAGGCTGCTTGAGATTCTCTCCCTCTCCTTCTCCCTCTGCCCCTCCCCCACTAAAGTAAGTAAATAAATTAATTAATTAAATAAAAACATCATATGCATAGATTCCTAAAGTCACGGAACTAATACCTCTGGTTATGTCCATGTTTATGACCAGCTCAAGAACATCAAATGCAGGAAGAATTCTTGGATCACCGATGGGAATGATTTGGACATACTCCTGGCCTTTACACATAACTCCTACACCCACCGTGCTTGTGTACCGGAGGACGGTCTGGGGGGCTTCCACCTGTTCCCGGAGGGAAAGAGCCTGGACAGAGTTCCCATCACACATCCAAGCTCAAAAGGCCTTCCACAGTCTTTAGAAGAAATCTGGGGGTGTTGGTTTTCTCGTTTACAGGAATACCATTTATGATATCAAATGAGACAGCTGCAAAAGGCTATGTAAAAATAAGGTGTTAACAGTAGCGACTTTATTTTGAGTCACCTGTGAAGGAAGTGGGAATTTTCGAGCAGAGTTGTAAGAGTGTGTGCTCTTCCATTTACCTAACACTTTTCATGAACTGGGCACTTTCTTTAGTAACACAGCAGCTCATTTGATCGCTGCAGGATTACCCAGGTAAGCGCTGTGCCCCTGAATCTCAGATGCGGTGCAAAGACTCGCCCAAAGCCATGGGTTATGTGTGAAGCAGCTGGACGATCTCGAGTCGGGTGTCCTGGGATTGACCCCATGTTGGGCTTCCTGCTCAGCGGAGAGTCTGCTTCTCTCTCTCTCTCCCTCCCTCTGCCCTTCCCCTGCTCATGCTCGCTCTCTCATGCACGCTCTCTCTTAAATACACAAAATGTTAAAAAAAGAGTCTTTAAAAAATAACATAAAAATATAAGCCAAAAAATAGTACTCAATGCAAGATCTGAGGTATGCCAAGTCACCCCACCTGTCTAGCGCTGAGCCATGACAGCTGTACTGGGATGTCTGAACTTGAACGGGGTCTGAGGACTAGATGGTAGTACTTCTGTTAGGCTTGGTTTGGGTACTTTACTGCAGTTATGCAGGAGAAAGTTCCTGTTTGTAGGAAATACACACTATGACACTGGGAGGTGGGGGGGAGGGTTAGGTAAAGAGTCCTTTGTGCTGTATTGCCAGGACTGGGAGGCAGCCTGGGCTAGAGCACAAGGACATAGAAGGGGAAGTGGCAGGCAGCCCTCAGGGTTGATGAGTTCAGGGAGAAGGAGGCGTCTGTAGACAGAATTGTGCGGTGAAGAACAGGATGTAAGAACATAACGTGACTGGTCAGAGCAGCCCTGGAGCTCACACCGAAGGCTGTCTCCACCATATGGCACCCAAGCCAGCCACCGAGGGTAGGAGGGTGGGGGCGCTTCAGGGTGGAACAGCAATCCGTACGCACTTCACACTTGGCAAGGGCCAAGGTGCTATGTTGTTCCAAAGAGCACACGGCTGTGGAGGTATGTGGGCATGAGGGAAGCAGCCTTGGGACCTTCCTCATGAAACAGTGAACAAGAGCAGCAATACGGGACATGCTGGGAAAAAGGAGCCCCACACTCACAGCAGCTACTCTTCACATCCATGACAATCTACCCAGTGAGTACTGGGTGAGGCTCAGATGGATAAAATGGAAAACTCTAATGAAGGACACAAAAAGGAGACCTAAATATTCCTGTATGGGATGGGAAAAAAAGAAATACTGCAAAGTATTCCCCCCAATTCTGTAACATTTCCCCTACATTTATTTATAAACTCAATGGATCCCCAATTAAAATAAATGCAGCATTTTAAAAAAGTAAGGTTAACAAGCTGATCTTGCATTTCATATGGAAAAGGAAATACAAAGGGGCGCCTGGGTGGCTCAGTGGGTTAAGCATCTGCCTGCGGCTCAGGTCATGATCTCAGGGTCCTGGGATGGAGCCCCAGGTCAGGCTTCTTGCTCAGTGGGGAGCCTGCTTCTCCCTCTCCCTCTGCCTGCCACCCCCCTGCTTGTGCTCTATGTCAAATAAACAAATAAAATCTTAAAAAATTAAAAAAAAAAAAAAGGAAAGGAAATACAAAAGAAGAGCCAAGATAATTTTGCAATGGCACCCTATAAGGAAGTTCTGGCTCTACTAGCAAGGTATAAAACCAGAAGGTCATAACACAGGAAGTAGAATAGATACACATACTGATACATTTGCAATTATGTTTTCTATGGTGGCATTTTAAATCATGGGGAAAGACGAATCTATTCATGAAATGATATGGGAAAAAGTTAAGTTTAAACTCTTAGCCCTAACACTAAATAGGAAAATCCCAGCTAGATTAATCATCAGGAAGTTAAAAAAAAAAAAGGCAGAATTATAAAGGTATTAGCACATACTCACTACGTTAAAAAAAAATAGTTACATTTATAACACTGAGGCAAAGAAGGATTTGCCAAGCAAAACATAAAACCCAAGAGGCATAGAAGAAATGACAGATTTGACTGCAGAAAAATTAAAAATTTCTGTGTGATAAGCCTAAACCCATGAACAGGCTATATTACAAATTTCAACTTAGAGAAAAGTATGACAAATAGCCCAATAGAAAAATGAGTACAGGAAATGATCAGACGGTTCACAGTAGAAATCACACAGCCAGTAAGTATTCTCAGCCTAAGCAGCAATCAGAGAAATTCCAACAAAAATAAGAGACAATGATTTTAAAGAAATTGGTCCTGGAGATGGTTTTAGACAGTGGCTGCTCTCAAAGAAGGTTGGTGGGATTGCAAATTGCTACCAGAGGATAATTTGTCAACGCCCATTCACGTGCACTTTCTTACTACTCGGCCTGGCAGTTACGCTTCCAGGAGCCCGTCTACAGCAATGCAGCACCGAGATGCACTGCTTGTAACATGGACAAACTGCAACAGCCCGGAGGTCCTCCTCAGTGCAGGAGGGCCTGCACAAATGTTGGTACATGTCTCTTGCTAAATGTGACGGAACAGGAAAAAATATACAGGATATAACCCAGTTTGGGTTAAAAGCCAAAGAAAAGCATGCACAAGTCTGGATAAATTTGCTTAAGCAGGCATCAGGCAGCACCCACAATTAGTTCAGTCACTCCGCAGAGGGGACAGGGTGAGGAGGGGTCTTTCATATTTCACCTGCTGTGTTGATTAACAGGGCATGAATATTTTACAACGAGAACATACCTGTGTTTTAGGATTGTGGGAAAACAAGCATTAAGCAGAGAAAATGATAAAATCTTAAAAACTGTAAAAAATAGTAACACTTTAAGATCTACAGTTCCTGATATATTAATATACACTTATATTCCATAGTGCAGATAAAACAGACATTTACCATTTAAAAATTATAAAAGAAATATGGCATAGGTTCTGTCTCAGTGAACAGTCCTGCCCAGGAAGCTTTGGTAAACTAAGTAATAAAAAAAATCATTATTAGCAGAAATACACCCAGAGTGCAATTAAACTGAAAGCCACAAACACCAGATGTGTGGTAAGTCATGCCAGGCAGCGTCAATTGTTATCACACACACCCCCTGCCTCTCTCTGCAAGCACTGAAGAAACAGGGCGCAAACTGATAGATCAGCTGACCCAACCCAGAGCCATGTGGGGTAGGGTCTGTGCCTGGTAAAGGCCACTGCAGGTGGCACCAGCAGGGAACCAAGTTCTCAAAGCCAGCAGAGCTCAGGGGTGCAAATCCGCCTGGCTGCCTCTGCGGATCCCTCCCTCCCAACATTGGACGGTCTGGGTCTGAGACAGTCTCTTCCGCTAGAGCAGATATGGGTGGCCTCCCAGCTAAGTCCCTATTTGTCACTCTGATTCCACATGTTTGCTCTGAAACCGCTCCATCTCTCTCCTTGCTAAATTGAGCAAATACTCCAAAGGCATGATTTTCAATCCTTGGGTTCCAGTAGTACATCTTGTGAATTCCATTTCCATACCTTGCATGGGAAACCAATTAAGTTCGAGAATTAGAAATCTAAGATATTGGCTCCGACCGGCGATTTGTTTTAGCATGATTTCCCAACAAAGGGCATGTCTTCTCTTACCTGTAGCTCAAAGTTGGCTTGATCCAGAAATTTTTTGTTCAGCATGTCTGCATACTGATTAATCGCTCGCAGGAAGACTCTGAAAGATCAAGAGAAAATTACATAATTACACACTTAGGCTCTGGCACCTTTGTAGGTTTGGCATTTCAATTAGATACAACCCGAGTCTGTCTGGAAAGTGAACTCTCGAAGTCCTGTGAAAAGATATGAGGTTGTGCCAATAAAAAGCCCAGAGAATTATATGCAGATGTGCTCCAAATTAACCAAGGAAATTAGCACATGCAGAATAAAAGAAACTGACCAAAATACCAGCATCTGAAAGTAACATATGAGAAGTATCACTAAAAAAAAACTAATTTTTTTCTTTTTTTTGTATCATGTTATGTTAGTCACCATACAGTCCATCAATAGTTTTTGATGTGGTGGTCCACGATTCATTGTTTGCGTATAACACCCAGTGCTCCATGCAGTACGTGCCCTCCTTAATACCCATCACCGGGCTAACCCATCCCCCCACCCCCCTCCCCTCTAGAACCCTCAGTTTGTTCCTCAGAGTCTGTAGTCTCTCATGGTTCATCTCTCCCTCTGATTCCCCCCCCCTTCATTTTTCCCTTCCTTCTCCTAATGTCCTCCACGCTGTTCCTTATGTTCCACAAATAAGTGAAACCATATGATAATTGACTTTCTCTGCTTGGCTTATTTCACTTAGCACAATCTCCTCCAGTCCCATCCATGTTGATGTAAAAGTTGGGTATTCATCCTTTCTGATGGCTGAGGAATATTCCATTGTATCTATGGACCACATCTTCTTTATCCTAATTTAAAAAAAAAAAGGAAAAGGTGCTAATTAAATCCTCTTCCCAAGTCACCATGTCTTCATGGAACATTATTAAACTGGCCTTTGCTTATAGCTGGCTTTTTATGGGTAAGCATTTAAACATGCTGTTATACACCATCTATCGGGAGTGGAGTGGTCTGGTGACATATTCTGGAGGTATGGCTGACTTTGGTGCCCCTGGAGGTATGGCTGACTTTGGTGCCCCTGGAGGTATGGCTGACTTTGGTGCCCCTGGAGGTATGGCTTACTTCGGTGTCATTCATCCTCTGTTGGAAATGTCGATTTTGGTAACCAATGACTTGTTCAAATAAAAAAGCTATAGTAGATGTGTAAGTGATTTGACAAGAAGGTTAGCAGGAATTTTAATTCATTAATCCATTGATAATGTACAATTTTTAAGCACCCAGAGCAAAATATCACATCCTTCAATACCTGGACTTTAACTTTTCTATGTTGGGATATGTAATTTGAGAGGTTATAAATGACTCCAGAGGACTAACCCTTCCACCAGCTTGTTCATCCTGCAGATTTGTTTTACTGCCCTTGAGACTGTTCACGGTAATAAAGCTCAGTCCAGATACTTCTCTTTAAGGGACCCTTCTCCCTCTGCACAAAGGCAGGATGCAAGGAGAATTAGCACTGGGTCACAGATAATAAACTTAATTACACTTCCCCTGTTTAGACAGCAGGAAGCAGCCAGAAGAGTATAAGAAGAATCTAGGTTACTTCCCAGGAACCAGGGCTCTCCGAAAGCATGGTCTCTTAGCCGTGCATGCCTGGAGAAGCCGCCCACCTCAGACTGTCCCAGAGCCCCCCGAAGGCCAGGAAGCCCGGGAGGAGGAGGAAAGGGACTCCCTCCTTGGGGCTTTAAGGAGGTCTCGATCCCCACCTCCTGCCCAACACTGCAGCTTCTCACACACTCAGACAGCTCTAAGAAAGGGGGTTTGCAGACAGCATCTCATTAAGGAACCTATGGTTGGATCCGGGGCCAAAACGGGTGTGACAAATGGCCTGTGATGGAGTGTGCCCTCTCAGTTGCTGACGAAAACTGTGGCCAGACTTATCTGAATTCTTCCCTGGTGGCATCCAATAGAACCAAAAAGGAGGCATCTGCGTTTTAAGTGACTATCAGTGGAGGGACACGGGGATCCTGGCCTTGTCATATACCAGGGGCACAGAATGGGCAGCAGCATCCATCAGCCAGAGAGTTGCCAGATATTACAACTATAAGCTGCCCAGTTCAATTTCAAAAGTAGCTCTTATGGCTGAATTTTGGGATTTATTGAGAAAAGCTGAACACAGGGAGTCTTGACAAATACAGGACCAGGATGAAAATCACTCAATTTAGGACATGTCTTGTATCTACAGCACACCTTGCAAGCCTCATCAGCTCTCCAGGCCTGGGCTGGGGTCTCCTGTGCCAGGTTTAGCCCTCAGAAGTGCAAGATGCAAGCCTAAAGAGAAAATGGTCTGCCTTGCCCCTCTGACCCTTGGCAACCGTGTTCAGAGAGCATCTGGGAACCTGTACTTGCATTAACCCCAGCAGCCAGAGAAAGTCTCCCGATTGTCAGTGGAGCGAGACCACTCCCTGTCATTAGAGGGTGGAGCTCTCACGCAGCACAAAACCCTGGGCTACTGACCACCCCGTGATTTTTCCTTCAGTTTTAGAACTCAGCTTTTGCCTAGGGTCCCCTCAGGGTCCTTCTGAGCTTGAAGGAAAAGCCTCCCTCCAGCCCTCTATGACAATAAAGGCAAGTTTACTAGAACATGCATTATTATTACATGGTAATCATTCTGCCTCAAGACAGCACCCAAACAGTTGCAATATGCTACTTCTAATTAAGCTCTGGAACAATTTCAGCCAGTTAAATAAAGATATTTCTCAAAATGACTTTTTTTTTAAATATGCCATGCTGAAATAATATGAAAGCCAAATGAAAACTTTTTAATGAACTGACAACTGAGAAAGCAAGGGGCTGAGAGAGATTCTATAATTTAGATTCACTATAAATTTTTTAAAAAGCAAGGACAGAAAGCAAATAACACAGAATGTGAGTTGTAGCAGGATAACTAAAGGGAAGATCAAATGAAGACCGTCATTGGTGCCATCAACAAGGGTGAGCTGCTCAAGCTCAGTACACCCAGGCCCACACACCTTCTACAGAACCAGCCGGGACACACATAAATTATATAAACCCAAGAGCCCACACTTGATGGGATTAAAAACTGAGCAATGCCAAGACCATCTGAGGATGACTCAATGCTCTAAGGAAAAAGCAGCAAACAGGGGTTAACTTTTACATGACAACATCTACTATCTGCTATAGTTCATGGGTTATTTTTAATAAATGTCAAACCAGAGAAAATAAATAAGAAAATCACATCAAAAGCTTTTGCCTAAAAATCTGCTTTCAGTCATAGAGGAATATGGAAAGATCGTGAGCTAAGCTGAGCAACTGGACAGCAGGACACCTTCCCAGTCTGAAATGAAGAGAGCAGGCAGGTTTGACACAGTTCAAGATCAAGTCCTTTTTGTCAAGAGGCAACAAGAGGGAGGGCAGTGTGAATGGGCTGGCTCTGCGGCCCTGGTGACTGCTGGAGCTGGGCTCAGGGACAGGGAAGCCCTCCAGACTGCTCCCAAATAATCCTGTCTGCTTATTCACTCATGTGCCTGCAATGCTAAGTCAGGATCCAGCACAGTTTCATATGCCCCCTAGCTGTCAGTCACTGGAATGGATGGATGGATGGATGGATGGATGAATGAATGATGGATGGATGGATGTGTAGCCCAGAAGATCAGGCTCTGACCCAAATCAGAGGGCACAGAGAGGCTATATTTGGTCGCCCCTGATCTCCGTGGAGTCCTTACATTCTGAGTAGGTTGTCCACTGTGGGGTTCAGCTGTTTTGAATTTCTTGTTAACCAAATTTCTCATTAGGCATTTGACATTTATGGTTGGGCATTGTTCCCTCATTCTCCTCTCTGTGTCCAGAGCTGGTCCCTCATTCTCCTCTCCACCTCCAGAGCTGGTCCCTCATTCTCCTCTCCACCTCCAGAGCTGGTCCCTCATTCTCCTCTCCACCTCTGGAACTTGTTCCTGATGACAGGAACCTTGTCGTTTACATATCAGGATCCCCCAAAGCATTTAAAAGGACCCCTCGGCACCATGAATATTCTGAAGTGTTCTGATCTAAGGAACCTTTGGCCTCTCCCCGCACTAACAGATCTCTCAGGGCCAGTGGCGTGTCCAGGCCTGGTACCAGGCAAACACAACAAAACAAAAACAAGTAAACAAACCAACCAACCCCGAGCCTGCCCTAATACAGAGAGAGAATCCACCCTCCCCATTCAACATTACTGTACATAAGCACAGGACACAATGAAGAGAGGTCACGCCTAATGCTCCCCACAGACCCAGCTCCCAAAAGCACGAGAGTGAGATGCTGCAGGGGGTAGAGCCTGTGGGCAGTGGAAGGTGGGAAACAGTACAGACCTGCACTACTTCTACTCTGCCAGAAAAGTGACGGACTCGGGGGAAAAAGATTCATAACTCTGTGAGCCAAACAAGTTACGTCTATTCTCAGCCGGGAGGATTAAGTAATTTCTAGAAACAAAGCCAATGCGTGAGAATGAAATGCTTTCACAGATGCTGGTCCCGCATGGTCAAAACGATTAAGAAAAAGTGTGAGCCCGTATTTAACAGAGTTATTTTCCAATCATTTTTAACCTTTGAATGGCTTTATTTATAACCTAAAATCTTGGAAGATGAAACCAAACACACAAATAAATAATGTAGACAGACCTACAGGCAAACTATGTCATCTCAAAAAGATTTAAAAAGCCATAAGGTCTAGATGCACTTTCTCAAATTATTCAAAACAAATGACTGCAAATTTTATTTTTAATGGCCGCAAGGAGAGGACTTGATCTCATGCTTCTTGGTAACTGATTCCTGGCTCCCCGAAGTCAGAGTCATCATCTTTGCCAATCCTGTTACGATGTTCCCCATTTTTGATCATTTAGGGGTCAGTGTCAGATAGAGTTCATTCCCAAACCTCATACAACCAAAACAAACAAACAAACAAATAGGAAGTTTTCCTGAATTCCTTCTCTTCTACCTGGATACTTAACCACAGTGAGCTCCCACTAGAAACAAAATACCTACTATAATTCCTAATGGTGTCAGATATGTGATGGATTGTTGTCCACACACCCCCACACACAACCAATTACAGTCTGGATCCACTTCTTTCTATGCATTATCTACCATCCATCCATTATCTCTCTAGCTCTCTTTTTCCTTCCCTATCAATCAATCCAATCAATCAATCTACCTATCTTTTCACATCCGTGTCAACATTTAGCTACCAGACCTTCAGAAAGTCTTTCCAACCATCTCTCATCTACCTGTCAATCATCTATCTATTGACCTATCTTCTTCACGTCCATGTAAACATTTAGCTATAGGACCTCCAGAAAGTGGCTCCAGTTTTTGAGATTCTCCTATTTTCAACCAGCAAAGCAAAGTACTAACTGTGAGCCCTCTGAACTGTGAACTTAGGATGTAAGGGTCTTGCTTTTTTTTAACGTTGAGATTAAAGGTAACACAGAGATATCACCACATAGTCCGAAGTCATTTTTAACACGATGACCTCCACAGACACTTCACAGAATGTTAAGTAGCATTTGGTAGAAAGGAGAAGGCTTGCCGTAGAGTTCTACACTTGGGCACACATCTTTAGGAGACAGGCTGGGGGTGCCTGGGTGGCTCAGTCAGTTAAGCGTCTGCCTTCAGCTCAGGTCATGATCCCAGTGTCCTGGGAGCAAGTCCCACATCGGCTCCTTACTCCGCAGGAAGCCTGCTTCTCCCTCTCCCTCTGCTCCTGCACTCTCTCTCTCTCTCTCTCTCTCTCAAATAAAGAAATAAAATCTTTAAAAAAAGAAAAAAAAAGGGGAGACAGGCTGGGCATGTGGAGCGAGGCTCAGTGGCAGTAGGCACCTGCGGGGATCCAAGTCCCCCAACCACGAGCATTTCACCGGGACAGTCCTGCAGGCCTTGCCCTTGGGACCACATCCCGGCTCTGTCCTTACATGGAAAGGGACTTGGATGCTGCGTGGGTCCAATCGGACACCTTCCCAGGAAGCTGCCTATTGGAAAGCAGTATGTGCAGAACAATAAAAGTAGCAGAGTCCTAAATAATTATGTGTTAATTGAATGGAAGGGAACTTAGCAAGTGGAATATAATCAGGAACCAATTTAACTATTAGAAGTTCCTGGCACAATTACAGTCGCTAAAATGACTTTATCATGATGGAGCCTCGGGCTTTTCTAGCATCTCTTACCCAGCGTTTGCTGCCAATAAAACTGGAAGATGAGGTGCCTCATTACGACACAGGAAAAAATAGCAAGAAAGCTACTGAACTTCCAGTGGAATACAAAACCCTATTTCTCAGACGGTGAAGCTGTGGGGCATTTCATTCTTTCCCTAAACTTACTTTAAGTTACATAATTAGATTGTACAGTTCACTATGAGGGCATTTAAATACCTCTGGCATTAAGACAAGAGATGATTTGGGGGGGGAACCTCATCTTTTAACGAAATGTTCTGCCCAAAATGAGTGGAAGAAAGGCAAATTGAAAGTGAGTACCTGCAGAACAAGGACTAGGAGCTGGAAAATGGCCTTAAACAATTTCCGCAGAATTCAGGAACCCTGGGAAGGAGTGGAGACTTGGGGAGATGTGATAAGCAGGTGCGGAGAACATCACCTCAATCGGCCGGCATGGAGAGAGAAGAATGGTGTTACCACCGCTGACTGGTCTGTGAGCACAGCCCACACTCGGCAGAGGCTTTGGTCAAGGCCACGACCAAACAGGATCAGCAGCTTCCTCTCATGGGACTCGGGGGGGCGGGCAGTGAAGACCACACACGCACAAAGAGGTGACTTCCTAGCAAGACCCAGGATCTGATGCGTGGAGTGATCCACAGGAGGGGGGCCTGGCTGGGACCTCCTCCCACATTTGCAATTTGGGAGATAATGGGAAGACCACTGTGAGGACAGCCTCCTGGGAATGAGGCCTGAAGGGTCGGCGGGGGTCAGACTGCGGAAGGCTGCAGACGTGGGGGTCCAGTCCACAGCAGTGACTTAAAGCAGGAAAGGAGCAGTAGAGTCAAAAGATGCAACTGCCATGGTTTCTTTTTGTCGAGATTGCCGGATTTCTTTTTCCAATCGGGCTTTAGCATCCGTGAAACTCGGAACTAAAATCCAAAGTGCTGTGAACCACTGCGCTGGCCGGCCCCCGCCAAAGCAGGCTCAGTCCGCGGTGCAGAGAGGATTCCAGGGAGTGGCCGCTCCGGCCTGAGGCCACGTGGTCCCTGCTGTGCGGGCTCCACGGGCGAGCAGCCATCTGTGGCTCACACCTACCTGTCCCACCGCTCGGGGCTGTCTCCGGGTCCCACCAAAACAGGACTGTGGCTAAGGAGCAACCACGGTGGGCTGAAGGCGAGAAACCCTGATGGTGGCCGGGCCCCACCCAGCTCTGTGAGTCCAGCTGGGCTCAGCCACCCCTCACCTCTGCCGCTTAGCTGGTAAGCATTTCCTGAGCACCTCGTATATTCCCAGTGACTTCTTCCGTCACTTCCATAAAAACTATGCCATTTAATGCACACAGTCCTGTGGGGTATGAATGACCTCCTATTTTACACAAAAGGCTCCAAGAGGCAGAAGCACATGTTCCCGGAAGGGCAGAGCAGGCTTAGACCAAGCCCACGACCGGTCCCCATACCACGCAGCCTCCCTTAGGAAGCTCAGCCGGCGTGGTCAGCATAGTACAAATAAGTCCCTGAGATCATTTTGCTTTTACAATGTATTAAGGAAAATTTCCAGCCCATACAATAGGAGACCCCATAAGGGACTCACGTCCCCTTCCCTGGGCTTCAATGATTATCACCTTCTGCACGTTTCATCTCTACCCCATTCCAAACCCCCTCACATTATTGTTATTATTATTGTTTCCTTAAGGGACTTGAATGTTAGAGCGGTTGTAGGTTCACAGCAAAATGGAGCGTAAAGTATAGAGGTTCCCATATGCCCCCTGCCTCCCCCATTATCAGCATCCTGCACCAGGGGGCACAGAGCCTACACTGGATGAACCCACACTGACACGTCATTTTCTCCCAAAGTCCATGGTTTACAGGAGGGCACACTCCTGGTGGATGTTCTGTGGGTTGGGAGAAACGTGTAACAACGGGAATGCCCCATCACAGTATCATACATCCTCTGCGCTCCACTGTTCATCCCTCCCTCCCGCTGAGCCCCTGGCCACCACTTATCCTTTTACCGTCTTCACAGTTTCGCTTTTTCCAGGATATTACATAGTTGGTATCATACAGTAAGTAGCCTTTTCAGACTGGCTTATATTATTATTACAGTATTTTCTAAGTCCCTTTTTGCCAGGTTTCAGACCTTTAATGCTTAAGGCGCTTTACAGGAAGAGCGTACAACAACATTCCCTCATGAGGGTTTTTACTGACACATCTTGGCAGTGGAGAGTGCCTGCCTTCCAAAGGATTCATGGGTCATTCCCAGCATCAGGGTACACAGTACCCCATACTGCTACCTAATGCTCAGGACACACGCCTGCCACTAACGAGCTGAGTGGTTTTGAGTAGGTCACTCTGCCCTCTGAGCCTTGGTCTTCGCCTATGTAAAATGGGCTGTTAACACCAACCACACTGGGCTTTCATGAAGTCCTGCGTCTGCAGCGTAGCAGATGTCCCGTGAATGGCACTGACAATTATTATAACTCACACAGGAGGCTCTCTCTCTCCGTACTGACCAGCTGGGATACAAATCCCACTTCAGCTATTTCTCACCAAGCTCGCTGGTTGGAACTGTGTTTCCTACACGGGCTACAAGCCCCACCCCTGTCCCAACCTTCAAAGCAGCGAACCAAGCCCCACAGCCTGTTTTTGCAAATAAAGTACTTTTTAATAATAATAATAAAAAAAAACTTCTAAAAAAACTGTGGTAAAATGCATATAACATAAATTTACCATCTTAACCATTTTAAAGTGGACGCTTCAGTGCCATTGAGCACATTCACACTGTTGTGCGACCATCCACACCATCCACCTCCAGAACCCTTCCATCTTTCGCAACAGAAACTCTGAGCCCATTAAACAACAACTCCCCATTGCCTCCACCCCCGAGCCCTGGACCGACATCCTACTTCCTTCGTCTGGAGTCTGCCTAATCCAGGTACCTCATGGAAGCGGAATCATACAGCAGTTGTCCTGTTGTGACTGGCTTATTTCAGTGAGTGTCATGTCCTCCAGGTCCATCCATGCTGCTGCGGCTGTCCCATCATCCTTCCTTTAAAGACCGACTAATAGTCCATTGTACAGATGGACCACATTTCATTTATCTGCTCATCTGCAGATGGACGCTTGGGTGCCTTCCATCTTTGGCTACTGTGAATCCTGCTGCAGTGAACACGGGTGCACAAATATGTGTTCACGTCCCTGCTTTCAATTCTTTTGGGTATATTCCCACAGGGGGAATTGCTGGATCACGGGGAATCCTCCTTCTAATGTTCTGAGGAGCCATCACATTGTCTCTCCCGGCGGCTGCACTACTTTATATTCAACCAACAACGCACAAGGATGCCAATGCGTCCACATCTGCAGCAACGCTTGTTAGCTTTTGCTTTGGGTGACGGTAGCCATCCTCATGGGTGTTCAGTGCTATAAATAAAGTTTTATTAGAACACAGCCACACACCCCCACTTAGGGATTTGCTGTGGCTGTTTTCCTACAACAAGAGCAGTGTCGAGTAGTTGTGCCTGCCACGTTATCTGGCCCTTGATAGAACATTCTGCCATCCCTGGGAAGCTGTGATTCTGTTCTGATCATCCTCTATAGAGTTTTGGAGAGTTTTTCACCTGTACACGGTTGGGAATGGGGCTCACACCTGTCTTTTTGGTCATCAGGAAAGAAGACGTGTTGATCAAAAAGGCCTTAGACAACCCCCTCGAACGTTTAGAAGAAGTTACTTCACACTTTGAGCTCCGAAGTGGAGTTACAAAGTTACAAAGGGATACAAGGGATTTAGAAACCAAAGCAGGCAGGGGTCTGCCACTTACGTATCTAGCGCACCAAGCATGTCTCAACCAGCAGTCTTATTTCAGGGTCAAGTTTTAAAAATTCAGAAAGCCATCCTTTCCCTCTACTCTCTTATTTCCTCTTTCTTCTTCCCAACCTCTCCCTCCCAACCCTGCCTGGCTTACCTATGTCCGTATCACAAAATAAGTGTTGACGGATTTAGGAGCACCACGGGCACAGGAAAAAATTCCCAAGACCATGGGAACCATGCATGGGTGGGTCTGCCACACGGGCGAGAGGGTAGAGGAAGCAGAGCAGGGGGCGACCACTGCCCCGTCCTTTGGGCCTAGGCACACTCAGCCTATGTAAGAGTGTGTGAGAGATTACCCGTCACTGGAGTATTTTTCGAGCTCCAAATATGGGAATGGGGAGGGAAAGGTAGGAATGAGGAATTAAGAGTTTCTGTTTGGTGACGAAACATTTTGGGAATAAGTCGCGGTGATGGTTGTATTAACATTGTGAATGTAATTAATGCCAATGAATGGTACCTGTATAAACGGTTAAAATGGCAAATTTAAGTCATATATGTTTTACCACAGAAAAGAAGAAAAACACGAGAAGCAAAGGGAATCAGACATTTCCAGAAATTGCAGAGGTGGGAATCATGATTTCTCTGCCCATAACTCTACCGTCAGTGGGATTCAGCTCCACAATTCCACACGCATACACACACACGCGCGCGTGCGTGCCCTCTTAAAAACAAGAAACTCTGGCCTCTGCTTCTCAAAGAATAAGGTTGTTCAGATCTGTTCTGGGAGTAGATGAGTCACTAATAAATAAGCATAAACGTAAATAAGCAGGAATAATAACGGCAACAACCATCCACCCAGAGTCCTTTATGACCTGGTATGTCACTTCTCACTTAACTCCACACATGACAGTGGTCACGGATATGGTGTGTCCCGGATCTCCTGTGAGTCCACTGATGGCCCATCTGTGCTGAGTCTTTATTCCCTACAGCACCAAGCAATGTATCTTGTATAAAATAAAAGCAGTATAATTGAATCCACCTAGTGAGCCCAGGGAAAAATTGAGTGGTCAGAGGCCTTGGGCCAGCTGTAGGGTTCAAGGCAGAAATTCTAAAGAGAATCTAGGATAATTACAAAAGGGAATGTTTCTTTCCAGTTATTTCATGCTTAGAATATCCCAGCCATGTGGAGAATTTACTCGGTTGGTTTTCAAGACTTGCTAAAGAGCACTGCCATCATTTAGCAAACGAATGTAATTTCCTTTAGGCTCATTTGTAAAAATTGGGTCACATTTTTTGCCCTGTCGGGGGGCCTAGGGACTCAAGAATGTTCTGAAAGTGGCTACCTGGCAGTGGGTAGCCTTTCCCCATCCTTGTTGGTGTTTGGCTACTTCTATTCACCACTGGTTTAGTTTCCCTCTCGTGAGGCCAGGTGGGCCTCTCTCTGTGGTGTAGCCCCACGGAGAAACGCACAAGGAGGTGGGCAAGTGGAGAGAAGCAGGATCCTGTGTCTAAGTCACGTTCGTCATTTACAGGCTGTGCAACCTCGGGCAAGTAAACAAACAACTCTGAACTCCCTTTTTCTGGTGGGTAGGGGCGATTAGAGGAGTCCGTGTTCATAAAGGGCCCGGGTCGTACTAGCTGTTCTGTGACCGGCAGCTACTATTGGGAGTATGATAGTCATACTAAAGACGAAGACCTCGACTTCTTCTTTCCTGTTTAGTTCGGAAGAAGTGTCCAAAGGAAGGTAAAGGAAAAATTCGGAGATCAATGTTCATGAAAGCTTAGCTGTTGTCAAGATCTTAGGAAATGATAAAGTCTTACAACGGGGAGCTTCCAGTTCTTTGATTTTACTGTGGCTCAGAATTACCATCACTCAGGTATGGAATGTACGGCGATTTCTTCAACCATCTTTGTCCATGGAGAGTAGCTCTGAGACTTTCATGGAAGGGGTTAACTTCCCCAGGTGGATGGAAATGGGTGGCCTGGTGAGGTTTGTGCTCGGATCCTGAGACCATTTTCTTAACAGTACCAGAGGCAGGGTGTTGGTGCAGGACTGCAGATCACCCCTGGCTCCTGGCTTGACAGGTTATCAGGTAAAGGCCACCTACCCTGGGGAAGGCCACCAACTTGGTAGGTTTTCTGCTGATGCATAATACATGACCATAAACCTGGTGGCTTAAAACAATGCCCATTGCTTATCTCACTGTTCCATGGGTCAGAATTCCCTTGAGGGTCAGTGGGATCTTCTGCTTAAGCTCAAAGAGGGCCCAGGTGAAGGTGTGGACCAGGCTGGGTTCTGACCCTGAGGTTGTTACCTTCCCAGCTTATCCAGGTTGTAGGCAGAGCCAGTTCCTTGTGGTCTGAGGTCCCTGTGCATGTGAGCTCCTTGTTTCCTTGTCGACTCTCAGCCAGGATCCACTGTCTGCTCTTAGGCGCTGCCTGCATTCCTTCTCCCATGGTCCCTTCATCTTCAGATCAGCAAGGGCATGTGGTATGTTTCTCATGCTTCAAATCTCTTGCTTCCTTCTTTTGCTACAAACCAGAGAAATCTCTTTCTTTTTAAAGAGCTCTCGTGATTACACAAGGCCCTCCTGGATAATCCCTATCTTTTTTTTTTTAAAGATTTTATTTATTTGACAGAGAGAGACACAGCGAGAGAGGGAACACAAGCAGGGGGGGAGGGAGAGGGAGAAGGAGGCTTCCCGCCGAGCAGGGAGCCCGATGCGGGGCTCGATCCCAGGACCCTGAGATCATGACCTGAGCCGAAGGCAGTCGCTTAACCGACTAAGCCACCCAGGCGCCCCTGGATAATCCCTATCTTAAGGCTAATTATTATTGTTAATGGTATCTGCAGGACCCCTTTGTCCATAACAAAATCATAGGAGGGATAACGCGTGCTATTCACGGTTCCACCCACCTTCCAGCAGAGGAGATCCTGTAAGGAGGAGGGTCCTGGAGACCCTCATGGATCCCTTGGAGCCACAAACCTCAGTACCAAACTGGTTTTTCTGGGCCCTACTGTCATTCTCTTGCAGCCTGAGACGAAGCCCAGAGGGAAAGGCTATAATCACGGAATTCTTGCCTTTGTCGGCCCCTGTGCTGTTCTGCGTATCTGTGACAAGGTGAAAGACTCGGCGTAGGGAAGAGGAGGGTAGAAGATAGAGCTAGAAATACAAACCCGAACCAGGTCTTGCAAGAATGAAGTGGCTGTTTCAGGAGGCCACTTGTCTGCAATCCACTGAGTGACACTTTCCATTAACGGGTATAACCTTATTCTAAGCCGTGATGTCATCTGATGCCAAGCTTATTTGTTCACTGGATTCAGCGTAGCACCCCGGACTGTGAAGAGCTCAAGAACCGAATAATGATTTTCTTCCCCATACAGCCCATAATATGCACCTAAACAGTCCTTCACATTTACATAATTCCTCTGATCCACACTAAAGAGACGAGGCTGTCTTTTTACTGAGAGGAGCATGGTCCTGCACACTAAATAATGGAACCACATCTTCCACACCCGTATTATAACCCCAGACAGGGACATATAAAATTGAACAGTGTCCTAGCCAGCGTTGGAGAGTATCAGATCTCAGAGGTGGGCACACTATATCCTCTGGGCCAAGTCTGGCCTGCTGCCTGTTTCTGCGAATAAAGTTTTATCGGCACACAGCCATGCCATTCGTTTACATACTGCAACGCAGAAGGCATGGTCCACCAAGATGACAAAACGATCTATTATGCCCTCAAATAATATTCAAGGAGAATAGATATCACTACCTATTCCTACCTCTAACAACAGTTTCTCTAATTAATCTTTCCCTATTTTTTTAATTAAAATCTATTCCTTCCACTATTGAGACCATTTGATCTTGTTTATTCTTTTCTGGTTATCACAGTCAGCATCTCCATAACCTTGGCCACAGCTATCAAGCAACCCTGCGCTTTCCCCACAAAGGAAGCCCTGGAATGACACCTGGAAGGCTGGGATTCCAGCCCCGTTTGGTTTTGGAGGCAGCTGAGGGTGCCACTTAGAGCAGGGGCTCCAGGGATAAACAGTCTGAGAAGAAAACTAGGCTCTACCACTGACCATCTCCGGAAAACTTGAGCAGGTTTCCTTAGTTCCCCCATCTGTGAAATGGGTATCAAGAGTACATTTACTGGCTCGGTGGTAAAGATTCAATGAGCTAAAATGTGCGTAGTGTCTAGAACAGTTCCTGCAAAGGGTAAGCACCAAGTGTTAGGAGGTCTGCAAATCACTCTTGAGCACTTCAGTGGAGAGCGTGAGTTTAAGGGATACGCTGTAGTAATCAGTTGGCCGCTACCCTTTACTCGGAAAACCACATTCCAGAGGAGTGTGCTTTGGCTCTCCTTATCTTGACCAAAAGCAGAAACATGAGAATAACAATGGTTAGAAATTATTTTCCTTTGTGAAATTTGTGCCTCCTTAATGAGGATAATGGGTAATAGACACGGGCTCTCCCAGTTGAAACCAGTGCTATGCAAGGTATGCGGATGAGCTGAAATATTTTAGGGACTTTCCCCTAGGGATCTAAAGAGCCTGGGGTCAAGAGACGGCACCTAAAGCTGGAGCTTTAGTTCATGTTCTAGTTCATGTCATTGCTTTGAGGACCCTGGTCGCCTGACGATGACTATAAGCTTCAGGAGATTTCCCTCCAGAACACTTGCTCAGCACCTAAAATTACAGAGAAGTGGGGCTTCACAGTCGCATCACCTGGTGAAGAAGTGTTTTTTAACTGTCTGTGTGGCTGACTTTGACCTGAGACTTGCTTTCATTATAAGCTGGTAGCAAAGAGAACAGGTAACTTTCCCCCATTTTTAATGAGGAACGACTACCAGTATCTAAAAGAGAACAAGAAAAAGAAAAAAACCCCAAACAACCCTAAGACTTGCCTTGGGCCATTTCCCAACAGTGTGGCTGTGCCCCTTACAGAAGTGTGACTTGGGGATGGACTGGACTTGAGCTGCCACATCTGCAAAATGGGCTATCCATGGGATGGCGGGTACATGAGTCGCCCCAGTGGGGGCCAGACACGTGCGGTCTTCTCAAGCTGCCCCTTGGGAAATCAACTTCCCGGGCATTTCTGAATTGTAATATTGGCATGCTGTTTAATGAATGCCCAATTAATGGCAAGTATGAGATGAGGGGCAGATGACAGGGCCTCCTCATGTTTCCCAGGAGATGTGGCTGGTGCTAGGTTGTCAACTGAATTTGAGATGGGTTATTTCTGCTCAGCCTGTCTCTTTGTCATTTCAGAGCCACGGGTTGAAGGCATCAGAAGCCAATCTCCCTTCCCACAAGGGTCTACTCTCAGTCAGCATCCACATTACACTTCTTCTCGATGGCCTTGAGTACCTTTGTTTTCCGGCTGCTTCCTGATCCCATGACAACAAGGACGAAGCTGGGGAGAGCCGAGGACCCCTCCTGCCTCCTCAAGAATCAAGAAGCAGCTTTGTGTGAGCAGCTCCTTCCTCCAGCGGCTCCCTTCACCTCTGCTGCAATACCTCACCTTGGAGAGACTGCTCGAGAGTCAGACGCACAGTGGCGGATTTCATAGTCGACCTTGACACCCCCCAGCAGCAAGAGAAACAGTGGACACGGGCTGAGTGCTCAAGTGCACGGGAGGGGAAAAGCAGGCTCCCAGCAAGGTCTGGGATCAGAGACAAGGTCAATGTGTCAGGAGAGCTGATATGTCAAGCAACTCTGGCAGGGGCCCAGCAGGCAAGGGGCTCCCCCATGAGCTCCCATTCGCACTCTGCAATGGTTAGGTGGGACTTGAAGGATGCGTGAGGCTGGCTCTGGCTGCCCAGAAGGCAGGCACAGAGCAGCAGGAAGAAACCAAGCTGCTGCCCATCCTTGTGCCCTGCCACGGCTCGCGGGCCACGTGGTGTGACGGTGGAGGCTGGTGCGCAGACCCAGGCACCCTCGCCCGGGAGCCCCCCAGATCTGACTGAGCCGTTTGGGGTCACCACCAAAGCACCCTCTGTAGATCACAGAGTTGGTGTGGGAAGATTCGTCAGGGAAACCAGTTTATTTTTTTTTATTTTTTTAAGATTTTATTCATTTATTTGACAGAGAGAGACACAGCGAGAGAGGGAACACAAGCAGGGGGCATGGGGGAGGGAGAAGCAGGCCTCCCGCTGAGCAGGGAGCCTGATGTGGGACTCGATCCCAGGAACCTAGGACCATGACCTGAGCCGAAGGCAGACGCTTAACGACTGAGCCACCCAGGCGCCCCAAGGGAAACCAGTTTAAATAGCTGCCTTCCTGTGAACACATGGGCTGAAAGGAAATACTTGCACTTGCTCCGGCCCCAAGCATCCATGGGCGAGACACTCCCACCGGCCCCAAGCATCCATGCGCAAGACACCCCCACTGGTCCCAAGCATCCCTGCAGGAGACACCCCCATCGGCCCCAAGCATCCATGGATGAGAAACCCCCACAGGCCCCAAGGCATCCACGCACGAGACACCCCCACCGGCCCCAGGCATCAACGGGCGAGACACCCCCACTGGCCCCAGGCATCCATGCAGGACACCCCCACCAGCCCCAGGCATCCATGCGCGAGAGACCCCCACCGGCCCCAGGCATCCATGCGAGAGACAACCCCACCGGCCCCAGGCATCCATGGGCGAGACACCCCCACCGGCCCCAAGCATCCATGCGGGAGACACCCCCACCACAGGGGAGCTTGCGGGGAGACCAGGGAAGCGGGCGAGGAGCAAGGCTGCACATGGGAGCGGGCGCCTCTGCAGCACCGTCACACTGGCTTGGCCAAGTGGCTGTAGACCGAGGTCATGCCTCCAGCCTCCCCGGAGATAGGAGCTGCCCACCGGATGCAGCAGCAGCACACAGCCCTGCCCTGGGTGCAGCTGCTGATCTCCAGGTGAGCTATGCCTGGGGCGGGGCCGCCAAGCTCCAGAAGGTTATCGGGAAAGCCTACGCGGACACTGTGTCCCCCCGTTTACGCCCACGTGTGGCTGGGCTTGGAGAGAAGGGATGTGCACAGAGAAGGCAGGACCGGCTACCCGTGGGAAGTGACTGAAGTTCACCCTGTAGGTTAAGTGCTCCACTGGATTATTCTTTGGGATTCCTGGGGCTGTGACATGGGGTGACCAGATGATATCTGGAGCACCCAGAATTTGAGAAATGGATTGTGAAGGGCACCGGGGAAGCTCTCATTGAGGGCCGGAGCACAGGCTCTACCAAACCCTTCCCTGGGGCCATGAGCAGGACACTGCCAACAGGGACGGAAGGCGCAGGGGGCCGGGGGGCTCCGCAGAGAGGAGCAGGGCCTTTTCAAGAACTGGGGGGGGGGGGGGACAAAGGAGAAAAAAAAACGGGGGGGCCCCCCTATCCAAGGTGTTAAGCGGCATAAGAACTGTAATGAGTCTAATGGCTTTTTACACTGAGGTAAAGAAAATCTTTATAAACTGCTACTTAGAACAAAGTTCACAAATGTCAAGTCACATCAAGGAGACTCTGCAGCCCTCCAGCTTTGTGCTGATTTTCTTCTCAGGGCCACAGCCAGCCAGCACCTGGAATCCCTGATCCCTACCTGACCCAGCTTGGGAAGACGGAAGGCTCAGGACAGAAAGAGCCAAGCTGACGTGTGATTGACAGAAGGGAGACCAGAAGGAGTCCTAGCACTTGGCTTTTAAGTAGGAAATTCAAATGGGATGTTCCTGAGCGTACGAGCTTCCTATGGTCGCTGTAACGTGTTATTATAACACAGCGGCTTAAAACAACCCAAATGCATTATCTTACAGCTCTGGTGGTCAGACATCCAGAACGGGTCTCCCTGGGCTAAAGCCCAAGTGTCAGAAGAGCTGCACACTTTCGGGAAGCTCTAGAGAAGGTTCCAGAGAATTCCACGTTTTTGCCCTTTCTGGCTTCTCACATCCATCTGCAGCTGTAATAGGTAGCCCTTTGCCATGTAGCATGACATAGTCCCAGGTTCTGGGGATTGGGCTATGGACACCTCTGGGGAACTCTTATTCTGCCTCCCACACTGAGATAATCAGTCGGGCAACTGCAACACCTGCATTGATCCAGCCTATCAATATGGTGTATTCCTCCTGCTGCAGCCACCTGTGGTACTGCCCAAGGTTTTTATTTTTCACTCTTCCTTCCATGGTAACGATCCAAACTCCTGGAAGGCAGAATCCACATGGAAGCCACTTCCTGTGTCCTTCATCCCACCTGGTACATTAACAGGTTCCCTGTTAACATCAGAATTATCGATTATTGATTACTGTTGACAGCATGTGAATAACTGTGTCCATTGTTGACATGGCACGTTACACGCTAAATGGTTCAGTCCAGGGTTCAGCAACCTTGTTCTGTAAAGAGCAGAGTAAATAAGTTAGGCTTTGCAGACCATATGGTCTCGGCTGCAACTACTTGAGTGTGCTGTTTTAGCCAAAAACAGCCAAAGGCAAAAATCAAATGAGCAGGGAAATGTCTATGTGCCAATAAAACTTTATTTATGGACACTGAAATCTGACTTTCATATAATTTGTGTGTGTCATGAAATATTATTTTTCCTTTGACTTCTTGTTTTCAACCCTTTAAAAATGTAACAGCTAAGCTTGTGGGTCGCAAACAACAACAACAACAACAAAAACCAGTGGCAGGACCACTTTGGTCTATTATGGTTTGCCAACCTACAGTTTAGAAAATTATGTTTGGGCCCACCTCCCACTGCCCCACTCTCATTCTTTATCAAGACAGAGCGCCCACACTGCGCCGGGGCCTGAGCGGGCCAGGAAGAGGTGATGGGCTGGAGTTGGGGTCATGGGAGAACGACGAGGCAGAGCAACAAGACAAGAGGCGGGCGCCACGTCAGTGGTATTTATGGAGGTGGGCAATGCGCTCAGAGTGCTCCTGTAGGAGGGAGACCCTGGCTTCAGGCTTCGGTACCCCAAGTGTCAGCAAGGCCTGGGGATCAGAGAAGAAGGTCAATGGTGGGATGTATATTTGGAACAGGATCTGAGTCCACGTATAAACAAATCCTTGAGAATGGAAGAGAGATGTTAGAATAAGAAAGAAAGAAAAAAAAAAAAAAAAGGAAGGCCAAGCACAGAGACATGGGGAACTCCAGCAGTTCTTCTGGGCAGAGAGGATGACCCTGTGAGGGAGGCTTGACGAGAGAGGGGACAGAAGGGGCGGGGAGGGGCGGGGAGGGCAGAGGAGCAGGGCTCCTACGGGCTGGGCCTGCGGCTGACTATTTCCACACCAGAAGGGGGCTGCTCCAGGAACATTCCCAGAACGAATGCCCAAAGGCACACGGGAGCCCAGAGTTTGAACCTGGGATCGGACATCTTTGTCCTCCTCCCTCTGGCTGAGTTTCCCACGCACATCCTGGTGTTGGGCTCCTTACACCTGCTGCTCACACCCTCTGCCTTGGGCCCTCTTCTCACGTTGCCCCTGGTTTACGAGCCCTAGCCCCGCTTGGTGGCTGTGACCTCACATCCCGTCCTTCATCCCGCTCCGTGGTGCCCGATTTGATGCTATCAAACCCGATGGGATCCAGCCACGTGGCCGCGCAGGAGGGAGCCCTGGGCATCTTGTGCCACTTACACAATTGTGCTCTGGCTGCACCAGCCCCTGTGTGTCCATGGCCCCAGCCTTCCCAGCCAGCCTTCTGGAAAGGCTAGAAATAGATTATTTAAAAAAAACAAAAACAAACAACCCACGAACTCCACATCTGCCTCTGCTCTTCCTGCCAGATTCCTTCTCTCTCTCTCTTTTAAATGACCCCTTTCTTTCTTTCCTGCGCTTCCCCTAATCCTGTGTATCTGTGCTGAAAAGGGGAGGTGGTCCATCAAAGTGCGAGTCTGCAGAGTCAGGGCCCAGAATCTTCTGCTCAGTAGATGGTAACTGGGAGGCAGGAGGAGACTGATGAGGAACCGTGAGCAAGGGCGAGGCGCAGAAGGATGCTGGCTGCCGGCTCGTCTACCCTTGTACTCTTGCACTATCTTCCCAGATTCCACCGCCTATAAAATACAAATGACTGTGGCTTCACCTCATGGGTTTGACTTCAGATTAGATGAGATCCGAGACAAGCGGCCAGGGCCGGCATCCTCACTTCCCCTTTGCCTAGGAGGAGTCCGTGAGGCTGAGAGGTGGGGAGCCACGCCAAGGATGGGGAGGGGAACCAAGCAAGCCATGGAGCCAAGACCAGTCTGTCCGCTTCCAAGCCCCTGTTCCTTAGACACAATAAATAAAGCTGTGTAGACACCAGGCCATGCTCTGCTCTGCTCCGGAGAGCCTGGCGGTGATGATCCAACGGCTGCCCTCCCACCTGACTGGGATTATAGGGACGCAAACACTGCTTGGGCTGAAGCGGGCAGGAGGGAGGATTCCTTTGTTCTCTGAAGCTCTGTCCCACTCACCAACACAACAGTTTCATTTTCCATGCTACTCCACTTTTTACCACCCGCATGTGGCCTGGCAATGGTACTCATTGACTTTGCTATTAACGGAAGCAATTGGGTGATCATGGGCTAATGATCGTCTACCTTCTTAATGTTAAGCGACTTATTACCCATAAACACACACAGAAAGTGCTCCGGGAAGCACCCGCCAGCCAAACACATGCAAGTTGAGCTTCTTAATTGAAAATATAATCTGTATTGCAGAGATTAAAATATATTGGATTCATTTTGGCTCTATTCTTCCCTATTGTCCCACATACATTTTCTTTATGCCACACAATCAAATTAGTTCCCCTGCTATGGAAATTATTTCCACACAATAAATCAATTTTATGCTGAAGCTATGACTGAACGTCCTATTTAAAGGAAAAGCAAATCAGGGATGGAAACAATTTTCTTACTGATGTGATCAGTGTTCATGCCACATGCTTTCGGCGGGTCTCTATTGGTTTTATCCCTTCTCATTTCTTAGTTCCCCTTCCCTCCGCTCCATTGTCCTTGGGGAAGCTTCGGTTCTGTGGGTGCAGAGGAGGCAGGTGGGAGCAAGCCGGCGAGGGGAACCCCTAGCAAGGCAGCGCCAGCATCCCAGGCCTTGGTGGAGGACGGCACATCCCCACCCCCACCCCCCCACCTCGCCTCCCAGGAAGCTATCCCGACCTCCCTCCCAGGAGCAACACGGCCACCAGGCGCTCCAGCCCTGGCCATGTCTGTCTCCTATCACTGACGCTGGGTGGTCTCACCGTCCGCTTGCTGGATGATCCTCTGAGCCCTCGCCCGAGCAGAAGGCAACCTCCATGAAGGCAAGGGCCCCATCAGTCATTCAGCATTAGATGCCCATGTCTACAACAGGGCCTGGCACAAATGCACGTAAATAGTCAGAACACCTTATCAACTGAGATGATGCCACCATCTTGAGTTCGAAACATGGTGAGTTTCATTCTAGCTGGAAGGCGGTGCAGGGAGGGAAACTGTTTATCAAAGGTGGACTCGGGGGCTTGATCTGTGACCTCAACTCGTAGGGTGAACACAGTGCTAGGCCCAGCTGACCTTTATTCGGTGCTTCCCACTTGCAGGGCCTTTGCAAATGCCGTTCCCTCTCCCTGGAGGGCTTCGCTTCCTGCCTTGACACTCCTGGCTAGCTTCTTCCACTGTTTCCGTTTCCAGCCTCCCCAGACCCACTCGTCCCTCATGACACGCTCCTACGGACCCACGTGCCTCTTGGTCAGAGCGCTTGGGCCGCATTTATCAGTATAGGTTCTCTCCTTTGGTAGTCTGAGCAATGTCCCTCATCTCCCCCTGGGACTCTCAGCTCCCTGACAGCAGACTCTGCATCTGCTTTTGCTTACGTTTATCCCCAGCAGCTAGTACTCAGTGTCGCCCTTAGTAGGCACGCAGTAAACACTTGACCAGAGCGAAAATAAGCATATGTTGCCATGAAAATGATCCCTAAGCTCATTCACTTGAAATCTGAATGTCGGTGAATTGAGCACGTCACTTTCCGGTTGTGTCCTTATACACGTTTCTACGTTAAGGTGGGAAAAGCAAAGGTGAGTAACGGCTGAGCAGGGTCCGTACCCCAGTCACGGGGCACACGAGCGACCCTGCCTGCCTTCAATCTACCGCCTCAAAGGCCGCTGTGCTCCGTGCCCCCGAGCACAGCCGAGGCAGAGTCGATGGGGGCTAGAACAGCAGAGTGTTCCCCTCGTGGTGGCTACTGCTGTCCAAACACTTCGGGGTGTCCACGGAAGAACTTCAGTGGTCCTCCAGTAACACACAGAGCAGGAAAGGGGCCCCCGGCCGCCTGTGAGCACAGAATATGCAGGCATGTTCAGAAGTTTGCGAGGCTTAATGCAAGATTTCCAAAGCCTGCCAAATTCATTCCCTCCATGGACCAAACCCCACGAAGTGGCTCCAAGACACATCACTGTGTTAACTGCCAACCGGGACCCTGCAGCATGAGGAGGCGTTAGTGAGTGACCTTCCTGAGGGCACCAGGGAGCGGATCTGATGTAGAACCCACAGTGCCTACCCTGGACAACATGTGTTCTCAATACCGCACCACCAATTCCTTAATTATTAGTCAAGTTGGGTGACCGGAGGAGCAGTGCCCCGTGTGTGGAGTAGACACCTGGGTCTGGGGTTGGACCTCTGAGAATTACCTCTGTGAACACCGCACGCAACTGTAGAGTGAAAAGTCTGCATGACTTCAACAAATCAAAGGATCCCACGTTATATGAAATTTTAGGAAAAAAAACAGAACATTGTTTCAATGCTTCTTTTTTTGTAAAAGGTTGTAGTGGACTAAGCATTTCTCTCCTGGCCAAAATGCAAACGCACAGGGTGCACGAGAAGAGTAGGGTTGTTTTTAACTTGGGATTCTTGAATAAGAACTCGGCGCGTGTCCCTGCACCCGTACCCACAGGCTTACAAAAATACACATTTAATGAGGTCACAGAGTTAAGACTGAAATGGCTGAAATACATAGTGTGGGCCCAGAAAACTGTCAGCAAAGTCTCAAAATAGCTTTACTAAGGTCTGTCAAATGTTGGGAAATCATCCAGGGAAAGGATACGAGAATGTGCATAGAACCATCGGCTCATTTTAGCTAATGACAGCAGTGAACAAGATTTAAGTGCAACGTTTCATTATTTAAGGGGACTTTCTATGTTCCATGCTGATGTGTTCTGCATGGCCTAGCCGGGGGTGGGCAGGGGTCTTCATTCTTGGTCGGGGACGGGGGGTGGTGGTTATCTCCAAGCCCGTCCACACGTGTGCCCCACAGGTGTACGGGAGGCGGGGCCTGGGGGAGGGGTGAGCTGCAGGGGGCTGGTGGCTCCCCATCTCTGCTTCGGCTTCTCTGGAGGAGGATGCTGTGTCCTAGGCACACCTTCAGTTACCTTATTACCGCTGCCATTTGGAGCTAAAAGTCATCCTTCTTGGCTCAAAGCACCCATGGTCCAAAAAAAAATAAGCCCAAGGTGTCACAAAAATAACAACGCAGACAGTACTTTGAAATATGAAAAGGAGAGAAGAAAGGGAGCAAAGCTTTTCGTTTTTAATGCTCTATTCAAAATGAATAAAAAACAAAGCCGAACAGAACACAGATGGCTTTTCTTTTCTCTCAACATGATTCTGAGTTCTAAAAACAAGAATCCAATAGTACCTCCTACCTTCTAACCAATATTGTGGAGTTTTACCATTGGATCAGTAGAGTCTGTCATTTTCCTTTCCCCCAAATTCTAAGAGGGTTCACTCTAATGATCTCATTCTAACTGTACTTCTCAGTGTAACGGCCTTATGTCCAAATACGGTCACATTCTGGAGGTACCCGGGATTAGGATTTCAACAATTGAATTTGGGAGAAGAGCACATGACTCAGCCTGTAACAGGTTCATTCCCACGGACTCTTCCACATTTATTTTTAGGAGACTACAGACAGGTCTCCCGTGATGTACCTACCTGTATGTGTAGTGTTCTTTTTCCTTGCCAACAACCCAGGCCACCGTACTCCAATCCTCTCATGGAGGGGAGGACAGCTCTCCACTGGGCCAGCCGGATAACCCCCAAGGGGCGTAAGGGAAAAGGAGCTGGCCCAGGAAATACCAGTGGCCCAGGGCCAGCTGGGGGGGGGGGGCAGGGGACTTGTGTCTCTGCTGGCACTGCTCACATCCTACATAGTCACTGTTTCACAACCACAATTGTCTACAGTGTTTACCTGTGTTTATCTGCCCATCTGAATAGCAAGTGTCTTGAAAGTAGAGCCCAACTAGTTCATCTGTGAATCCGCAGTGCACAAAGCAGAGACACAACACACGCTTTCTGAACACAACACACCCCTACAGTGTATGTGTTCATATATGCTGGTGCTGGGCCCCTCAGCCAGTCCCAGGAGGGGTGAGCCAGGCCAGGGCTCACACATGAGACAGACAGACAGACAGACAAGGTTCCTGCCCCCACAGCCATTTCTAAGAGGAACCTGAGGAGACTCTGAAAACCAGCCTCCCTCATATGCTTCTGTGGCCCACGGGGCCCCTCTCAATTGGAGAGCAAGAGGATTTAGTCACATCCTAGTTTCCTAGTTTTCAACAGAAACCTAGTGGAGACAGTACGTGTGGTTTGCCCACATACACACATATATACAAAATTTCGTACAGAGGCAGCAGCTTCGGAGCTGGAGAGCTAACTCACAACTGAACGAAACCCATTTATAATGGAAGCTGCTAAAGCTGTTTTGGACTCTCCCCAGTACCAATGTGATGCTCATCTCAGAAACTAGCAGGTAGGGGCGCCTGCGTGGTTCAGTCGGTCGAGTGACTGCCTTCGGCTCAGGTCATGACCCTGGAGTCCCGGGATCGAGTCCAGCGTCCGGCTCCCTGCTCGGCGGGGGGCCTGCTTCTCCCTCTCCCCCTGGCGCTCCCCCTGCTTGTGCCCAATCTCTCTCTCTCTGACAAATAAATAAATAAAATCTTTTTTAAAAAAAAGGAATTAGCAGGTAAAGCTTATCCACAGCTCTCCCGGAACCCACCCCAAGGAACCATTGTTCATTTCCAAGTGGCTGTTGGCTTTGGCCCTTTGTTATTCTTTTTTTCCTTTCTTTACCTCATTGTGACAAAAATGATCTATCAAAGCAAACAGACACACGTCCCCACAATCTCACCAACTCTACACATTCCCACTCCAACGGAAAGCACTTCTACGGGCTGCCCTTTCTTGCTTTTAGGATCCACTAAATATAGTCATCAGTACAATAACCCAGGTCCCTGAAGGAACTTCAGGTCATGAGCAGACTCATCAGCCAAAGTGTAAAAACAGGCATGTGTAAGATGCCTCTAAGTCAAGAGAAATATTCCCAGTTTCAGTATTTGTGGGCATGAAAAGTCATTTTCTTTAAAGGGTGCAAGGTTTCAAAAACTACCACATAAAATCTGTCGCACACAAAGTCTTCAGAAACCACATAAAATCTGTTGCACACAAAGTCTTCACAAAACAAATCAATTGTGTACATCACAGGGAGCTGCTATACAAAAATAACACACACACACACACACACACACACACACACACACACACAGACCCAGATCGAATGCAAACATGTACAAACTCAGAACTGCGCAGATGGGAGCACGTGGGAGCCAAGAATCCCTGGAGTGGCAGGGTATTTAGTTCTAGATTAGGTCCCTCCACCCACAGGTGAACGGGTCTCAAGAAGGAGCACTGGGCGCCATCTCCAAAGGGAAGCTAGAGAGGTAGGTGAGGATGGGGGGAGGGAGGCCAGAGAGGCAGAGGTCAAGACTGGACAGGGTGGAGGACAGGGTGTGATTAGGTCCTAAGCAAACCCACAACAACATCAGACAATGAGAAATGAGCTCATTGACTCAAGGAGGAATATTTCATTTGACAAAGTCTCTGAAAACATACAGCGATTTTGGAAACATCGTTGGTCACTTTCTTGACTTCAAGAAAACTCAGACGTGAGCAATCAACAGATGACCGCCCTTTCAGGCCCTTTGAGGTCTCCTTAGGTTCACTTCCTAGTGGACTTCCGGGGCCAGCGCTGCCACCATGCTCCACGGGGAGAAAGACAGAGACCCGAGGTCCAGCTCCATCCGGGCCCATCCCTGCTTCTGTTCCCTTGGACACATTTCTTAGCACCTCAGAGACTCTTTTTCTGTAAAACGAGTACAGACTGAGGAGTTATGTGAGGATTATAATGGGAAGACGATATATTTAAATAAAAAACAAAACACACCTCATGCCCATAAGGATGTCTACTATAAAAAACAAACCAAGGAGGAAAAAACAAGTGTTGGCAAGCATTTGTAGAGAAATTGGAATCTCTGTGCACCATTGGTGGGGGTGTAAAATGTCACAGGTGCTATGAAAAACAGGATGGCTGTTCCTCGAAAACTAAAAATAGAATGACCATGTGATCCAGCAGTCTCACTTCTGGGGATATAGCCCCCAAAATTAAAAAGCAGGGTCACAAACTGTATCGGCACACTCCTGTTCACAGCAGCGTTATTCACGACAGCCAAAACATGCACGCAACCCAAGGGTCCATCCACGATGGGTGGTTAAACAAAATAGGGTCCATCCGTACAATGGACTACGATCCAGTCAACAAGAGGAAACCTGCTCCCATATGCTTGAACCTTGGGGCAGTATACTCAGCGAAAGGAGCCAGTCACAAAAGGAAAAATACTGTAGGACTCCACTTATATGAGATATCAGGAGTAGCTGAATTCATAGAAAAAGAAAGTAGGATGGTGGATGCCAGGGGTAGGGGGAGAAGAATATGGATAGTGTTTAATGGGGAAAAAGTTTCCGTTTTATGAGATAAAAAAAAGCTCTGGTACAGCAATGCTAATATTCTTAACACTAGTGAACCATGCACTTAAAAATGTTTCAGAGGGTACATTTTAAGTCCTAGGTACTGTGTCACAATTAAAAAATTAAAACACACACACACACACACAGTTGCGGGCGCCTGGGTGGCTCAGTTGGTTCGGCATCTGACTCTTGATTTCAGCTCAGGTCATGATCTCAGGGTTGTGAAATTTAGCCTTGCGTTGCTCTGTGCTAAGTGTGGAACTTGCTTGGGATTCCCTCTTTCCCTCTCTCTCTGCCCCCCCTCGCCTCCTCTCTCTCTTAAAAAAACAAAATAAAACAAAAAGCACACGCAGTCAACGTGCTTATGATTACAGGAAAGGCTCAGCACACTGCTTTGTTCTTTTCAGCACACGGATTTTGGTGCGGTACCAAAAAGTCCATTACAGCTGATCTCCACTGGCTACTTTTCTAGGTGAGTGAACAGCAGGTGAATTGGCCTCTTTTTTGCATTGTAAAACTGGGAAAGCCTTACCCTCTGTGGGTGCCAGAGGCACCGGGAAAGATTAAATAAGATAGGTGGCTCATCCAGGTTGTAAAATGGCAAGACCATTCCAAATATCCAGAGAAAACCCAAGACCACCTCGTCCAGAGTGATTCAAACAAGGCCCAGGACCCCCGAGGGAAGAAGCAAGGCTGACTCAGGCCTGAGGGAGCTTGGAAAGGAGACAATACTTTAAATCACTTAAGTAAATCTGGGCCTGCTCTGTGATAGGCGGGGACCCTCCTTCCCTTCACTGAGGAGGATACAGGAAGGGAACAGACCTCACTGAAGAGACGCAGGAAGTCCCGTCTCCGGGAGGAATGGCCAACCTGCAGGACAGTGTGCTGACTGCGGGAGGGGAGGGCTCCCCGCTCATCACAGGTGCACCGGGAAGGCGCTCTGAAGAGGATGACAGACAGCTGGCTTGGCATCAGCAAGGTTAAAGGATTAGGAGCATAACCCCTCCAACTGTGGCCCCTCCAAGAGCTGCCTTCGAAGCACCTGGGAACTTGCTGGAAAGGCCGAATGCAAGGCTCCTTCCCAGATCTTTCAGATTTGAATCTGCATTTTAATAAGATCTTCAGGAGAGTCCTGTGCACAAGAGAGTTTGGGAAGCAGGGGGTAGAGGTCCTCCCGGCCCACTCGTGGCCCCATTCCCCCGTTATCTCCTGTTTCTGACTACAAGAAATAAAATGCACTCCAGGAGCATTAGGTCCAAGCTTGATTCGAACTTAAGAACAATACCCTCATGTTGTTCTGAATCACACTCGTTTCAGATTAATTTTCTGCCACTGGCTCCGGTTGTCTCTTTATTTCTCTTTGTCCGATTGCCATCTAATAAGACGTAACGGGAGATAAATCAGCCTCCTAGTTTGGGGCATTAAGAGATTGTAGTGATGTGTTCCAGCAGCCCACTGGAGTTTATTTTCTTCTATTTCATGACAACTGAGGCATTAAATAGTCTTAAATCATCGCGCTGTCCCTTGCCTGCTCCGTGACCACTCCTGCGGTTTCAGAAATCCAATATGAGAAATCATTCTTTAGAGCAGCGTCCACAGCTGCAAGCAAAGCAATTTAGAGAACACTTTTATGAGAACAGTTTCTACATACCCTGCTTCTGTTACAAATTACTCCCTCGCTTTGACAACACTTACAAAATATGCAGTTTAAGTAATACAAATGGGTTATCAAATTTCCATGATGTAAATAGTCGGAAAAGTTGTTCCCTATCAACAAACCCAGCATCAGGCAGCGACGAGTCTCAACTATTTACTTGCCATCCGATTGTTCCAGCGAATTTAGCACTCAGATACTGGAGGACAGCGTTATACCCATTTCCTTCATTTCCCAGGGTGACTGTTTAATGCTGGGTGGGCTGCTTCATCTCTTCTGGATATTAGCCAGGTCGGGCGGGGGCGTGGGGAATGCAACATGCAACGGGCTCCCATTCATAAGCACATCCCAAGTCCTAGTCCTCAATTTTAATTATCACCAGGAATTTAATAAGAAATACAAAACACGGAATTCCTCTGACCTAGGACATAGGACGTGAAGGGATTTCTCTACATTGTGAGCGATCTCATCGATTAAAAAGTGCTAACACGGAGAATTAAGAAAGTTCTCCATGAGGTTCCTACCAACAAGCCTTGGAAATGCTCAGAGAACCAGAGAAACATGGTTGCAGCTGCATCATTAACTAAGATGATGTAGCTAATCCCAAACTGAGATCAAAGAGAGAGTGGGCTCAGCATCCCAGCTCACCTCCACCGAGACTGAAGGAGCAGGAGACAGGATCCCACAGCGCAGAGGCGGATGGCTAGCTGCCTGGCACACAAGCGTGTCCCACTCAGGGACACAAATACCCGTGAGGAGTAACAAAAGTCAATGTAAGCTCACAGCGCCGCCAGGCTGGGCCAGAAAGTCAAGTGGGGTTTTAATTTCCACAAACCACAAAGCCAGTAGGACGGGATCAAGAAACACAATCCGAGACTCATCCCGTGTTGCAGCTCGAAACATATTCACCTCATCCACCACGTCGACATGACAACTCCAGCCACTTCCCCATGGATTTCTTCCCGGTTCAAAAGGCAGCCTTAAATGGAACCAGCCCAGCAGGTGGGTGTCCTCTCACCACACGGCGGTCATTACCCAGACAACCAGAGGGCTACCTGTCCGACCCCCAGCCCCTCACCACAGAGCCTCACCTGGGCTGTGACAACTCCGGGGAGGCAGGTGGCAGAAAAGGTAAGAGATCTCCTGCAAGAAGCAGCTCCCAAGCAAAGACAAAGAGACAGAGAGGTCTGGACAGCAGGATGTCCCGGGGATGGTGGCATTTTTACCGTCATGTGCTCAGGTACTCAGAGGGTGTGGAGAGCATGCAAACACGTGGACGCCTGTGACACCTGTGATGGGGCCGAGAACTCGACCGTGGAAGCGATCCAAGCAGTACCAGGCTCAGAGCACGGCCTTACCCAGGAGAAGACGTGATGGCCCCCCCACCCCGCCCCTGAGGGCAGGACTCTCCCGCCAGGGGCCTCAGAGGTGTCTGGCTTCTGCTTCTGTCCCAGGCCAGCGCCGGGGAAGGGCCACCCCATGCCCACCAACTCCCAGGGATCTGGGAAGGGCGCAGCAGCCTGCAGACAGCAGAGCACATTTGTCCGCCGACTGGGCTCTCGTAGCCAAGACACGGTGCACTGAACACCGGAACATCTTCTGGGGATCTGGCGTCCAGTTTGAGAGACCCAGTGAAGATCTAAATCATCTCGGAGAGAGGAGGGTGGGAGGGGAGAGGGGCCAGTCCCACAGCGAAAGTGCAGATCCTGAAAACGTACGATGGTGAACTGTGCCAGTGCCATTTGTGCCAAGGGCCTCACTGCCCTAACGTGTGTGTCTGAGGAAGGCGTTTCATCTATCTTTCATCGAACGATGGAACAGTCAACACAGACACTGAAATGTTCAAACAAAGCAGGGCAGGGCCAGAGGCGCCCTCAATCTGATGAGGGGGCCCGCTCACCTTCCTCACCCATTTTCAAAGCAATATATTGAACTTACCAAATTGACATTACAAGAACCAAATGAAAACATTTTCTTATAAATGGATCCTACTTTTAATACTAAAGCAGTTCCAAATTATTGTCAGCATATTACATCTTTTCAATTATGGCTAATTTAATTCCTATACTTTGCATAAATATTTTTCTTAATTCTTATCCAGAGAGAGATTATGGCAAAATTCCTTTTAAGAAATCAAGACATTCAGATTCTCAAACTTCAATTTTAATGCCCCCCATTGCTTTACTTTTGGTTTAATTTCATAATAGCTAAAAATCTAGCACATAGAGATAAATTTAAAAGCCCCCAAACAGTTATCCATGCTTCCCATAATAAAGTCAGTATAAACAAAACACATTTCCCTGATAAATTCCTAAGACCAGAAAATGTCAGAGTCAGAGAAAGTAGGCCCTATACTGAATTTGGAAAAAATCTCTACATGAAAGAAAAAAGTTCTCATCATCATCAACACAAACATGTTTTCAAATGCCCTGAAGAGCCCCTATGATACCAAACATTTTGATTCTACGGGCAGTTATAAACCAGGGTTCTTTTTATTATTATTATTTATTGTGAAAGTACAGCTGACAACACCATGTTAAATTAGTTTCAGGTGTACGACGTCGTGATTCGACCCTTCTATACATTACTCAGAGCCCCCCACCCCACCACGGCGAGTGTAGTCACCACCTGTCCCCAGACGACGTTATTACAGTATCACTGACTATATTCCCTCTGCTGTGCTTTTCCTCTCTGTGACGAATTTACTTTATAAATGGAAGTCTGTATCTCTTACTGCCCGTCATGGATTTCACCCATCCCCCACCCTCCTCCCCTCTGGAAACCACCTGTTTGTTCTCGGTGTGTAAGAGCCCATTTGTTTGTTTGTTGTGTGTTTGTTCACTTGTTTATGAACCAGGTTTTAGATGAACACCTCTAGATCATTCGCGGCTCCTGAATGTGTGGACCAGGGACACTGCAACAGAACCAAACGTCAAGAGTCTACTGTGATGAGTAAGTGAACATGGAGACGTGTCCCTAAGAAGTTTCCGTGTTTCTCACAAGTACTTTTGAGGTTTTCAAGTTCATATACCAACTCAAAATCAATATATGTCTAAAATACACTTGAAAGAAACACAAAAAACAATCAACCTCCAATGACCTTGATTTGAATACATAGATGACACAGACCAGGGTTTAGGTCATCTGCTCAACCAGGTCCTGTAAAGGTCAGGAGCCTGGTCTACAATGTACATGAACAGATGAAATGAATGAAGGTCTGGAAAAACCACCTCTGAAATCGACTAGAAGAGACAAATCGGGAAACTTCTACCTTAGTATAGAGATGCCAGAGCAAACCCACCTCTCCATTCTGGTCTTAAGTGCACTCCCTCTGGATTCTTTTCCGATGGCAAACAGACTGTCCATCTACTGCAAGATTTTGTTCCTGAGGATCAGTTGTTGATGCTTACACATGTTCACCGCTACTCCCTGTGTGTCCCCGGGAGCTCCTTGTCTTGTCTCCCTGAGAGCACATCTCATTCTCTGCACCGTGTTACCAGACTGCCATCCTGCCTCCTAAACTGTATGTCCCGAGGGCAGGACCTGGTCATAGAGATTATGGGTGTTATTCTCAAAACCTTGCACAAGGCACCACAGGGGTTGGGCACTCAAGTACCGTAGAAATCCTCTAAAATTATTTTCAGGGAAACAAATTCCCAAGCTCATAGACACTTTGCAGAGCCGCAGTAAAATATGCTGACCAGTCTCCACAGCACGCTAACCACTGAAGCCAGAGGCTCCTTTCTAGACATCTGGGCTCTTCTGCCTGCACGCATCCACCAGAGCTCACAGTCCCAAGGTCAGATGGGCAGTTAAATACAATATGAAACGATGCATTAGGAGTGCCCAAAAGGAAGAACCATTTTTGGAAAACTAAACTGAATCTTTTAGAAAGATTATAAAGATAAACAGCTTTACAAACTCCGCAAAATTAGGCAGGGTGGAGACAAGTGGAAAAACTAGAAAAATGTGAAAATCTCCTAACTCCATGTGAAAGGAATCGTACGTGAAAGTTAATCAGTGGAACCACATTAAAAACAGGCATTGGCCCTACATAAAAAGATCAGCAAAAAGAAAAAAAAAAGGGAAAGCGAAAAAGTTTAAGGTGTATGATAATCATAAAACACCTTCCACTTTTTTCTTTTTATTTTAAGATGTATTTATTTAGTTGAGAGAGGGAGAGAACACAGGGGGAGAGGCAGAGGGAGAGGAAGAAGGCGGCTCCCTGCTCAGAGCCCAATGCAGGGCTCAATCCCAGGACCCTGAGATCATGGCCTGAGCTGAAGTCAGATGCTTAACTGACTGAACTACCCAGGTGCCCCCAAAATCCTTCCACTTTTTCAATTAATCACCTAAATTCTGGTTTAACCACACTGTGGAAGACTTCCTCCTAGTCTGGAAGGCTTTAAAATTTAACGGAATGTCATGAGTGGGCATAAGAGACTTTAGGGAAAGGCATGACAGTTTTCTCTTTGGTATAAATGCAAAAAGACGCTAGAATGTTGCTCATCACAAAAGAGGAAATTTATTCTCTAAAGCCCCACCGAGATGGTCTCAAGTCACCGGGCTATGAGAACCAAGTTGCTGGGGTAGAACCTCATAGAACAGCATGGTTGGGATCCGTTTACGAACGGTGGAAAAATGTTCCCTTTGCCTAGTTTCCTGTCTCAGCTCCTGACCGTCCAGGGCCCCCCGGGCCCATCTGGACCTCTGCATCCGGGGAAGCGAGGAGACGCGTATGCTCCTCACTGCTTTGCAGACGATGTTCCTTCACCCTACGCCCTTCTCATTCTCAAATACTCCCAACCCTAGCAAACTGTTAAAAATCTTGTGAGGACAATCCCTAAAATAGCTTCTTTGTTGAACTCCGACAGCGTCAGGCTGGCCCAGGGTGAACGCTTCCGGTGGAGGAAGGCACACCACACTTTTCAATGCCCTGTGATTGTATGACACTCACTTTCTCATCTTCCACTAAGAATTGTTTAAACCCCAATGCCTCGCCTAGAAAACGTCAATAACCGTTGAGTAACAAGACTTTAAATCAAGTGCCAACAGACAGACTCTCTCATTGACCAAACTTAAGGCAGGCCCTCCTGGGCCCCCTTCTCAACGAGGCCTTGACTTTCACCCCCAACCTTGCTGGGCCTTCACAGGCTAGTTTCATCAAGAATCCTGCAGAGTCGGTGTAGAGAGAATCTCCCACGCTCAAGATCTGATCCTCCCTGTCCCCAAGGAGGATGTATGAGCCCCGGGCTTACCTTTAGCAGGAACCACATTAAGCTGATATCCGAGAATGCCCAACTCTTAGTAATTATCCATCCACTGACCCCCACGCCTGCTCCTTGACCACACCTCCCCAAGTTGTTCTTATATTCGGAGTTGAGCCGATCTCCCTCTTGACGCCTATTACAATAGTCCCGAATAAAGTCAGTCATCCCCACCCTCTTAACAAGTGTCAGGATAATTTTTTTTTTTTTTTTAACAACGTAGAGTGGTTTTGATTTTTATCCCAAACTTAAACACAGGATTTAATCATGCTACATTTTGGTTAAAAAAAAAAAAAAATTACGCTGGTGATTCAAGGAGCTAGAAATTAAAAGAACAATGCAGCTTTTCTAGTGACCTCAAACCTGCCTTTTCACTGCTCACAAAGCCGGCACCGCGTGTATAGTGTGATATTAAACCTCCCATCCTCAAATTAACTTAAACTATGGGGAGCAGGCAAGCTTTTATGCAGAGGCAGGCAGAGCTAACAGAGAATTGCGGAGCAGCCCCAGAGCTCCCCAGACAGGAGCTCTGGCCCTCCAGGAACCGAATCCTGGTGCCTGCCCTTCAGCTCAGGGCCCATCTGTCTCCTCGGTGATGCCTGAGCAGCTTCCTCACCCACCTGCCGTGCCTCCTCCCTCGCAGGTGAGTGCAGAGGGGGCAGGCACCCTTGGGGCCCCAGGGGCATGGCAGGCTCAGGTAGGCCAAGCAGAGAGGTCAAGGCTCATCTGACATCTTCCAGGGCAGACCGAGAGGAGGAAACACAGACGGTGGACGACAGCTGGGCCCGAAGGGGGCCCAATCGGCACTCGAGGCTCTGCTGTATGCCAAACGGGACGCGGAATCTGAAGCCTGCCACTGAAAATCCCTGCCGTGCTAACAACCCACAGGGCCACCAGAAGGAAAGAGGCCCAGGAGACCATCACCAAATTGAAACACAGAGGTCAGGTGGCAGGGGGCTCCTGGTGTTCTTTCATGCCCAAGGATGCTGCAGTCGCTGACTCAGTATAAACCCCTGCTCACAACACATTCAGGTTTTATTTTATTTTATTTTATTTTTTTTACCAATACGGAAACCTGGATGTGCATATTCACGGGGGAGCTCCAAGCCTTGAGAAACGATCATCCTGCCCTGATGAAAATTATTATTCCATACCATGAAAGTGAGGCTGTTTTGCAAACGGCCATCTTCCTCCTAGCCCTACAAAAAAAAAAAAGTTGTTCGTACTCATTAAAGTTAGTTTTGCAAACTGATATTTGTTAAATCAACCAAACATTTGGGTCATTTTGCTAGAATCAATACATGCGGCTAGAAGCTCAAACAAAGAAAGCAAAATTTACTTATCAAAGCTTTCGTTGGATCATGCTGGCCCGTGTGTGAAACCACCTAGGAGAAACGCGATCATTAACCCTCCGATCTAGAACGAAACCTGCACTCTGGCCCTGCATACAGCAGTGCAGAAACCGAGGCCCAGGGCATGCTCACAGCTGGACTTCAGCCTCTCACCGTAAATGGAAAAAGCGTCAAGCCCCACCCCCCCCTCTGGATCTTGGCTTCTTTTTACAGAGAGTCCACGGCACAGATGCGTGTTGTTGTGGCTAAGACAGAAACATCAGCTCCACTTCCCAGGGGAGGTATGATTCTGACATCTCCCCAACAGTTCAAGGATTTGAACGAGATGAGGGAGCTGAGGGAAAACTGGTGTCTGTTGGGGAGACTGCAATGAGTGGGTGCAGCCAACCTGGCTTCGCTGCGGGGTGGGACGAGGGCGAAAGCGGCTGTCAGGGCCTTCAGCACGGCCAGGAGGAAGAAATGGAACAAGTTTAAGCACAAACACAAAGGAAAGGAAGTTAGGTGGTGCCCAGGGAGGGCAGGCAGGCCAGCCTGGAGAAGGAAGGAAGGAGGAAGCCTGGAGCAGGCATCCCCGTGACCGGCGTGCAGCCCAAAGACCCCCAAAGTGAACAATCACAAGAGAACTCAGAGCAGATAGATAAGGAATCGCAGGGTCTGTAAAGGAAAAGGGAAGACACACCAGAATATAATTCCTGGCACCAGCGTGACGGGTAAAATTCACAACACCAAGGCAGGAGGCGACCCTCCTCTGTTTTGTGGCTGATCGACCCTCCTAGCGGGCGGTCCCTGATGCTCTACACATCTCCCTAGGTCCTGGTTGCCTTGTCTGGGGTCCTCCAATCTAGAACATACCGACCTTTACTGCTTCGGCTCAGTGGCTCATTTCCTCTTTGATTTTCTCCAGGTAGTTCAGAAAAGAGTCAGAATTACCAGGAAAGCACAGGCCGATGGGGAAAGGCATGGGACCGAGGTGCAGAGAGGGGCACCCGTGAGACAGGCCTTCTGGTTTCATCTCTCAATGTCTGGGCTAAGGCCACCAGCGGCTGCCACCAGGGGAGGGTGCCTGCTCCCCTCTACAGGCTGGGCTGGCCTGTGCGGTGTTCCGGGGAGGAAAGCAGAGCTTGCTGAGGCCCTGGAGGCCGCCGGCCACCCTTCCCTCCCATGGTTCTCGCAGTCTTTGTGCCTGGCTCACCTCCTCTCAGCACACGACGGACACGGGGGAAAGAGTCAGCTCCCAAAGGCCAGCATGCTCCAAGAAAGGATACGGAGTCTGTGATACCACACACAAAGACCCTTTTCTTTTTTCAAACCCTACCTCCAGAAAGGCGGGAGAAAACAGCCAGGAGGTCAGGTTTGAGGTGAGGATGGGGTGTAAGACCTTAGTTGAACTGACCAAACCCTCCCTTCCAGAGTGGCCACAAAGAATCAGTTAGGCCACACCAGGACTCAACCAGACGTGCTGACAGATGATGTTGTCGTGTCCCAGGACTGCAGGAGCAAATGACCACAAACAGGTGGCGAGAGACAATAGGAATTTTGTCCCTCACACGGGCAAAAAATCAAGGTGCCAGTGGGGCCATGCTCTCTATGTAGCCGGTGTGGGAGACCCTGTTCCTTGCCCTTCCCTTAGTTTCTCTCTGGTATAGTTGACATCCCTTGTGGATACGTCACTCGGACCCCTGTCCTCATCGTCACAATATGTGACAATGTGTGTCTGCGTCTGGCCCCGCGTTCTCTTTTTATAAGGACACCAGTCATTGGATTTGGGTCCACCCTACTTCAGTATGACCTCATCTTAACGTGATTTATGTCTGCAAAGACCCTATTTACAAATAATGTCATATCCACGGGTACCAGGGGTTAGGAACTCCACCTATCTTTTGAGGGACATAATTCAGCACAAAACAGGTACCCTGGCCGGCTGTATCACACCTCCCCTGAACACCTCCAGATCATCTGATTTCGGCAGATTTTCCCTTGTCTCTCACAAGCAGGGCCTTCATGTCCCTTCCACAATCAAAATGCAGTAAAGGTCTGACAAATGTGACCAGTGGATTTTCAAAAGTGATGTTCTAACTGTAGCCTTGGGCCTCGTGATATAAACCCAGATAAGTTTGCTAGGTGTTTCTCTTGAAATTAACCAATAGCAGTTTTGATGTGTCTTCGTAAAGCGTAACAAGAACCAGCTCTGAGCAGATCGTCCGCCTCCACACTCTGTGGAAGCAGACAGCAATCTCAGCTGCGAGACAATTTATGGCCCAGTTGGGGAAGAGAGAATGCTGAGGGGAAATGCTTTCTGGTTGACAACGGTCAAAGCAATTGCTTGGTTCACTCAAGGAGAACTGAAGGATACTCCAGTAAATTTAAAAAGAAAGGAAAACTCTCTATTAACTCAACCATGAGAGGTAATTTAATGAAAAGATTTCATTTCAGTTAATGAATGATTTATTGAAAATGCAAACAAATTCACCTTCTGCTACAATTATCACTAGAATTTCGAAACAAGGGATCACTATCTAATTAGTCACAGATTTAAATTAACCCTAAACAAAGGGATTCATCTGTGAAACATTTGATTGGCTTACCTGTGATTTTTGAAACTAATTTACCATATAGACATTACTTGTATGGGTATTAAGTTTTAGGGTCACAGAACATGGTATCACAAAGTACGCATGAGCAAATACTAAAATTATGGTGCTCATAACTAGGAACCAATCCGATCTTAATAATAGTTTTTAAATTCACATTGATTCACACTTAATGGATTATTTTCCCTCCAGATGGGTTATTACCCATGGTAGGAATAATACTGTTTTTCCAACAGTAGGTTTGGTGGGGTTAATTAAGTCGTGTTTGTTTCCCCTCAAGATAGTATCAACAAAACTTTGAAATGAGCACTGTCCAGACCAGCATTACAGAAGAAGGTACCCGATAGGTTACGGGTGGTGAGCTCATGCCCTGACTCCAACACGATGCCCACGGCTGTCAACGCTTTCCTATAAAAACACTCCCCTCATTTCCTCCCTCACTGAGCTGTCACTGCAAGGGCCTCCCCAGCCAATGCCATGAGAGTTTGCTTTATGTTTTCAACAGTCCAAGATTCTCAAACGTAACTGCAGAGTCACTAAAATTTGTACCTGTAAAATCGGGGAGGGACGTAGAGTCAGAGACGCTCTGAATTTCTGAGGAGTATCATTCTGTTGCCTGATAACAAAACCCCGATGAGAACAATCCCACTGAATGCTTCCTTCTTTGGGGTAAGCTGCACACTGCCAGGATGGTCCTCCTTCCGTGCTCAATGCCCAACCGTCTTTACTGTCCCCTTCCGTGAAGATGGCCCCCATGACAGTGCCCTATGTCTCCTATCCCTCTGCTCACCGCCAGCACGACTGCTCTCGTGACCCATCACCTCTCTACCCCCCACCGGGACTAGGTCCTCTGGATGCCGCTTGCTTCTGAGCCTCAGACCTGCGCTTCTGAGTTCTCCTGGCCAGCCCATCCTCCCAGAAGCTTCTCAAACGAAGCAAACCCCATATCAAATCTGCGATGGCCTTCTTCCCTTCGAACCAACTTAGCTCTGGTCGTAGCATCCAGCCTTGCCCTCTGTCAGCACCTTCCTTGCCTTCCGCAGCCGGGCAGCTGCCGAAACAACAGACTCCCCCCCTCGGGTGCGCTCCCCAGCCGCTGATGGCCTGCGTGCTGTGACTGGCTGCCGCGTCCTGGCCACCGGCCTCCATGCCCCACAGTCATCCTCACCTGATGCTACAGCAAGTGCACCCGAGTCCCCGTCCCAGGCCTTCTCCCGGTGAAAGACACGGACGCCTCTACCTCCAGCCACTGACGGGCCACAGCTCATTCTCATACCACAAGGTGGACAAGGCCCTCCAGGACACTCCCCCAGACTGCCCTCTCCCTCGCCGTGCCCCCAAGAGCCAGGCATTGAGGGCCAGCTCCTCTCCTCATATCAATCCCATCCCTGAGCGACATGCCTCCTCCTTTCCTTGAATGCACGCCACAGAAAGGCCACCCCTGCTGGCCTCGCTCCCCGTGCCCACAGCACCTTGTCCAGAATTGGCTGTGCACAGGCTTGCACCTTCCGAGGGACCTGGGGTTTGCAGGTGCTCAGCACTGAACGAGATGAGCAGAGACTACTCGGGACAGCAACCACTTTGAGAGTTGACGGGAGCGGGGTGGGGGTGTGTGGGCACAGGACGAGGGCAACCTCAGCTCCTGCGAACGGTGCCTCAGTGGCACGGACACAGAGAACAGCAGGTTTCTGACTTGCCTGCTCTAACAGCCTGCTAAAGAGACAAAAGCAAACTCAACTGCTAGATCACTTGTTTTGCAAATCAGAGCGCAGTTAGCCTGGGTCAATCCACGGGGCACCAACGTGCCAAGAACAGGCCTGTGCCTTCAGGTGCTGGGAGGAGCGTGGGGACCTTCCGGGAGCCGGCAGGTACGGCCGCCCTGCTCAGGGAAGGTTCTTGCTGTAGGCACCACATCTCCCTCTCCCTCCACCTTCCCTTGTAAGTAACTCATGTTTCAGTGGTTTGCAAAGGTCTATGTGAAAAATAATTGGCTAGTCTGTTTCTATAATGGAGCCTGGTGCTGCATGGCATATAATCAGTCAGGTATAGAGAGGTAATCCACTTTTTTGAAGTAGAGTCAGAATTTTTGAGTGAGAAGGGCCCTCAGAAATCATACAGCAAGTAAAACGTCTGCTCATTTCAGAGACGAGGAAAAATCCTAGAGAGGTTAAGAAACTTGCCCAAAACCACAGGGCATGCTGTAAGGAAGTCAGAACCTGTCCATACCCAAAGAGGACCCTTGTATTTAACTTAACTTAAAAGACCAATTATCAATATCCAATGGAGGGCGCCTGGGTGGCTCAGCGGGTTGAGCGACGGCCTTCGGCTCAGGTCATGATCCTGGAGTCCCGGGATCGAGTCCCGCATCGGGCTCCCTGCTCGGCGGGGAGTCTGCTTCTCCCGCTGACCTTCCCCCCTCTCCTGCTCTCTCTCTCTCAAATAAGTAAATAAAATCTTTAAAAAAAAAAATCTCCAATGGAGAAGGTTTAAGTATTGTTCACAAACCTGATTTAGGTTTATCATATTGCCAAGACCTTAGTTAGACCTATAAATGTTTTTAAGAACAAAAAGAATATATTATAACCAACTGATTTCATAATCTGTAACCCCGAGCCTCCATGGGCATACAACTATAGGTTGTGTTTGTTAAAGGGGCTCCTTTCCCCAGCCCAAACGTCCCCCCATCACACTTCTGTCATCCTTATTCAAGAATAGGACAATTCACATAAGATACAACCCTTAGGAGGTGAAAGACCTGTACTCTTAAAACTATAGAACATTGATGAAAGAAATTGAAGATGACACAAACAAGTAGAAAGATACTCCATGCGAATGGATTGGAAGAAGTATTGTTCAAATATCCAAACCACCCAAGGCAATCAACAGATTTAATGCAGTCCCTATCAAAATACCAACATTTTTCAGAGAACTAGAAGAAACCACCCTAAAATTTGCATGGAATCAAAGATCCCTAAATACCAAAACAGTCCTGAAAAAGACAAACAAACCTGGAGGCCTCACAATTCCAGGTTTCAAGTTATATTACAAAGTTGCAGTAATCAAATCAGTATGGTACTGGCACAAAAACAGACACATAGATCAATGGAACAGAGCAGAAAGCCCAGAAATAACCCATGTTTATATGGTCATTCATCTTTGACAAAGGAGGCAAGAATATGCAATGGGAAAAAGTCTCTGGAACAAATGGTGTGGGAAAAACTGGACAGCTACATGCAAAAGAATGAAACGGGACCACTGGCTTACACCACACACAAAGATATATGCAAAAGTGGATTAAGGACCCATATATGAGACTTAGAACTATAAAAATCCTAGAAGAGAGCACAGGCAGTAATTTCTCCGACATTGGCCATAGCAATGTTTTTTTCTACATATATCTCCTGAGGCAGGGGAAACAAAAGCGAAAATAAACTATTGAGACTTCCTCAAAATAAAAAGCTTCTGCACAGCAAAGGAAACAATCAACAAAACTAAAAGACAACCTACGGGATGGAAGAAGATATTTACAAATGACATCTCATAAAGGGTTAGAATCTAAAATATATAAAGAACTTACACAACTCAACACCCAAAAAACAAATAATCCAATTAAAAAGTGGGCAGAAGACATGAACACACATTTCTCCAAAGGAGACATACGGATGGCCAACAGACACATGAAAAGATGCTCAACATCACTCATCCTCTGGGAAATGCAAATCAAAACTGTCATGAGATATCACTTCACACCTGTCAAAATGGCTAAAATCAGGAGAGAAGAAACAACAGGCATTGGTGAGGATGTAGCGAAAAAGGAACCCTCATGCACTGTTGGTGGGAATGCAAACTGGTGCAGCCACTGTCGCCTCTCTGAGAACTGAAGCGGCTCAGCGCTTGAATGCTTGAGGTAGACCAGGTGACCAGGAAGGTTCTAAGGGCAAGTCAGAGGTAAGGAGTCTGGCAGGGGAGGGGCTCTGGGGGAGGAGGAGTCCTAGCTGTTCTCACGGGGTTTTTTAGTAAATGAAGAACGCTCCTGTTTCTGCTGGTTTCCTTTTCTTCATGTAGTCATTCCACAACTATATCCTGGGTGCCACCTCCAATGCTAGGTCTTATGCAGTATCTAAGGGCAATCTGGTCACAGAATCTGTTGGCAGGTTCAGAGGGGCTGAGCACCTGGCTCATCTGGCAGGCAAGTACCCTTCCCCTCTCCCAGCCTCCAGCCCTGCACTCAACCCTCCCAGAGCTGTCAGCAGGTTCAAGAAGACGACCTGCCCATCGGGCAGGTCAGGAGGGGGAGAAGTGTGCCTTGGTGAAGGACCTATGTCCACCTCAGCAGCAAAGCCACTGCTCCCCTCACTGAGACTGGCCTGTGCACCCGGTCTGGGCTGGGTGCACCGAAGGAGGAGGCCAGTGACACATGAAACTCGGTCCTGGCCCTTCAGTGTCCAGACACGGGCGCCAAGCCACAGGTCAGGGAGAGCCACAGCCACCTCAGGCCACCAGCATCCTCTCTTCAGAGAGAGGCATTTTTTCTTTCTCACCTGAACTAATGTCTCCTTGCAAAGGCCACTCCCACCGAGTCTGCGCTTCCCTGAAGTCTCGTGCCCTGGGCAGCCTTCCACCCTCCACACGGTGCTGTAGGGAAGGCCTCCCGGCATCCCACAGGGGGCACTCTGCCACGAGACCCCTTCTCATGGTCCTGCTGAGCTCCTGGTCAGCAGGTTGGGCAGGGCACTGCCGGGGACCTTGTTTGGTTCTTCCCCAGAGTCTTCCAGAGTACAAACTGAAACCTGTCAAACTGGGACTTCCCATCTGGGCTTTCGATATCCCCAACGACTACAAGGCAGCAAAGGAGTGGCCAGAGACAGGCCCTGAGATTCATCTGCCAATACCAACTCTCAGCTGGTCAGATGTCACTCTACATCATCAGCAGGTTTTCCTCGGCAAGTGCAAAACATAACACCCATTGCTGTGGGTGAGCAACGTGAATAACCTTATTCCCTCTTAAGTCGACGTGGTCAACAGCATACCTGATGAGCAGGAAGCGGAGACATGCGCACCTTTAATCAAGTGACAGGGATGCAAGAGCGTACAAAGTTGTACGCAACAAAGCACCCGAAAACAAGTGAGTCAGACAGTAATGTCACACCCGAGATCCGTCCATTACCAATTTTCTTTTCTTCCCAACATTATCCCACCGTTACCCTGAAGCCCTGTGACACACGCTGGTGGCCCCTCTCTCTTGTGAAGACACACAAGAGACCCACAGCACGGCTTCACGCCCCCAGGTCCTATGAAGCAATGCGGGAGAGCTCTGCAGCAGAGGCGGCCAGTGACTCACCTGTAGCAGTGAGGGTGCCCCCCCCGGAGAAGCCCCCCGAGTCCCTGAGGTCCGGGAGCCTGGGAGAACTCGCAGCTGCCTTCCTAGAGGCTGGAGTTAGGGGTTCACAGAGCCCACAGTGTCTGGAAATATCCCATCTTGGGGTGACACAGCTTCCCCAGCAAACATTTTACAGAGGATTTAAAGAGAAAAAGAGAACAAAAGAGAGAGAGAGCGAGACACCGACCTGGAGTGGTCATATTGGAAATGCACATAATGAAAACTGTCCAAAATCAGAGCGGTCTATTAGAAATGCTGTCAGAGGCCAACCGTGACAGCTCAGACAAATCGATGAAATATATCTGGAGGCACTTGGGACACGCAGACCTTCCAAGGATCCGCTGGAGCTCACGTCCTTGTGAGGCCGCAGATCCTTGCTCCAGAGGGGTACCGGGGGCCGAGCCTGATGGTGCAGGTCAGTGAGCGCACTGTGGGGACGGAGGGAGCCCACAGAGTCTAGCTGCACCTGCTTCCTCACACACACAGTAGTGCTGCTAATGACCCCTTGTTTAACCATTTATGGCCGGCACCTCACTCCACTTGGCTCGTGAGTGGAAATGCCGTCTGTCCCTGAGTTCTATCTAGTTAGGCTTATAACAAACAGTAGAGCAGGGAGGTTGAGTTCTGCGTCCTGAACAAAGAGAAGACAAACACTAGGCAACTGTAGCTCGGCTGCTGAGCCCTGTCTGACCTAGAGCAAGCCCCCACCCCCCTCACGTTCTCACAGGGGACTGACCCAACGGGGAGTGGGGGGGGGGGGGAGTCCTTCTGGCTTACAACAATCCCCCATCTCCAGCACCTGGTTGATACCTGGGCTGATATGAGGCATCTGAATCCCCCCAGGGGATTCAGAGTTCCACCCAGGATTTCTAGAACTGCAACAAGGGTCAGGTATGATCTCTGAGCACAGGAGCCGTGGGGGCTGGTGAGTGGCCATATTCTCTGCCTGCCACAAGGATGAAGGCACAAGGCAAGAAGGAATGCAGCACTCAGAGGCAAAGAGGAAAGACAACATTCAAGCCACTAGTTCTGATCACCCTCAGATGCCCATCTAGATACTGCCTTACACAGGCCTCAACAACCCTTTCAGTAAACCCACGCTGTACCCAAGCTACTCCGAGCTTGTATCCTGACCCTGGTAACCAAGAGCCTTGAGTAACAGAAGGAGAAGGAGAAGACACCCGTTGGCTTCCCAATCTCTTCCCTAAACCAGGAGCAGTCAGGTTCTAGATCTGTGTCCATGGTCAGGTTCTAGATCTGTGTCCATGGTTGGGGCAGAAGGAGAGGCAAAGTCTCAGTCATGACATCCATCCCCAAGGCCCAGCAACCTTGGAACCCCGACTCCCAGGTTCTTGTAAAACTAAACGTGCGATTACCACATGACTCAGCTACTCTTTAGGCATGAACCCCTCTACACGAGTGACCACAGCAGCTTTGCTCATTAGAGCCCCTAGGCTGGTCATGACCCAGATGTCCTGTAATGGTTAGAAGTGTGTACATCTCTACTATGCAAGAGTACTTAGCAATCAAAGGAAAATCGAACAATACATACAACAACTCAGGTGGATCTCACGGGAATTAGGCTGAGTGAAAAACTCTCCACTCTCAAAGGTTATGCACCATATGATCCCCATCTACAGAACACCCCTCAAGTGAAAAAAAAAAGTAAAAAACAAGGAAGAGACTGGAGTTGGCAGGAGTTAGGGAGGGCGAGGAGAAGGGGAGTGACTGTGGCTATCCCAAGGGACAGGAAGGATCCTGTGGTGGAAGTATTCACATCTTGACTGCGGTGTTGGTCACATGAATGTATACGTGGGATGGACTGCACAGAACTAAATACACACACCATACACACAAACGAATGAGCTCATGTAAAACTAGTAAAATCTAAATAAAGTCCATGAATTGCATCAATGTCGAGTTTCTTGGTTGTGATACAACATCACTCTATAAGATGTTACCAATGGGAGATATTGGGTGAAGGGTACATGGATCTCTTCACTGTATTTTTTAACGCTGCAGGGAAATCTATAATTATCTGAAAGTAACAAGCTAAAGAAATGCAATAAAAAAATCTGTTTTCTACTACAAAGTACTCTTACCCTCATTGTGAATATCACGGAAAAGAGGTCTGATCACAGTATCTAAAAAAACATACTATAAAAACACATGAAATGAGGAAAAAAGTAAATCCTATCTTAAGTAACATCATCCAGATCCAATTAACTCTAATATTTTTCACATGTTCTCTGGCATTAATTTAAAAACTCCAGGCATACAAGAAATCAAGATACAACCACAGACCAAGACCCCTTTCCCCACAAAAAAAAAAAAAAAAAAGACAACAGAAACAGACCTGCCAATAGTGTTTCAGTGATTAAAAACGTGGATAAATAATTTTATGTTGGGTTAGCAAAAATAACCAAATGGAAATTCCATAACAGAAATTTAGAACATAATACATAGGTTTACCAGCATAATATAAGACAGAGAAAAGAAATACGGAACTGGAAGATATTTCAGAAAAAGAAATCTAGACTAAAGCTCAGACAGAAAATGGATGGAAAGCCTAACTAAAAAAAGAGCATAAGAGATATACGTCGTTATGATGAAAAAGTCTTAAAAATATATATAACTGAGTTCCAGAAAAAGGAGAGAAAGACAATGAGAGAAGCAGTAACAATAGAGAGACTGACTGAGGATTTTCCAAAACATTATGAATTCAAAGCACTGTAGAAAACAAGCAAATAATCCCCCCCAAGCACATATACCTAGAAGTACAAAATGACACTGAGATGTCATTTCCTACTTGATTAATTGGCAAAAATATAAAAGTCTGGCGACATAATATGTTGGAAAGACTGGGGAAATAAGCATGGCCATTTATTTCTGGTGAGAATGGACAACTGAATGATCCTATGACATGGAATTGGGTATTATTGACCAAAATTACGTATCTTTCATCTAACCAACCCACCGCAAATAACCTTTCAGAAAGATACACTGGCAAAACTATGGAAAGATGTGGGCACAAGGACATTACTTAAAGCACCATCTGCTAGAGCAAAGAATAAGAACAATCAAACGTCCATTAATAGGGACCGAATGAACTACACAGTACACTTATACAATGGAGTACAATGCAGTGGTAAACAGTGATGAGAAATATTTCTATGTACTGCTCCTGACTAATTTCCAGATGGAAAAAGCAAGGCAGAAAAGTTTATATAACATGCCACCATTTAATTAAGAATAAGAATGGGAGAGGAATATATATCTGTGTATTTACTTACATTAAAAATTAAGTAACAATGTATAGATAAACAACAAATTAACGTTTTCCTGTAGAGAAAAAGAGGGGCAGAAATGAAAGTAACCTAAACATGTCTCTTTAGTATATTTGATACACATAATTATAAAACAAAATAAAAGGGCAACCAATAAAATTCAAAAATAAAATGAAATTATCCTAAATATCAAACTGATGACTTTAGCCACATAGAGGAATCACTTCAAGTGTGCATAAAACAAAATAATTCGACTGTTTATTTCTTGTGGGATACATCCAAAAAAAAAAAAGTAATCACATTGTTAACAATAATATTGGTATTTCTATTCTGAAACTATTCTACACACTTATATGTGTGTGTGTGATAAATCAATGTTATACGCTGTTATTCTCTATTATATACTATGTATTCTAAATTATATATTATTCACACACACACCTATACACATATAATTACACACAGATATGGATAAAGGAAAAAGTCATTATGCCAGCATAATTAGGAACCAAGATTTTTGTGGAAGAAAAAGAAATTTATAAATAAAAACAACAACAAAAAAAGGTAAGTAAAAACTCCATAATCCTAACGTGGAATTGGAAATATCAGTCGGATTTCCTGTCGTTGCTTTTTCTACTGAAAATGTATTGCCCAGTCCTGCCTACTAAAAGGCTCGGAGGCAACGACAAACTCAGTTGTAATGACCACCCTCATTTCCCAGCTTATGATCTCTAAATACCAAATCCCATGAAAAGCAACTACAGTTCACTGGCTGATTCCAGGTACGGGGCAAAAAATGTACCAGATCAGCCAGGGTAATTTTGTCATATCAGAAAGCCAAGCCAGGATGCAGAAGGATACATACAAGCTTAGCCATGGGTTATGATGTTACAGTTGAATGACGGCCGTAACAGGGTGTCACTATACTATTCTACTTTTGCATACATACAAAAGCTCCCGTAACAAAAAGTTAAAAATAAATAAATAAATAAATAAATAAACAAACACACTGGGATGAAAACCCCACCAGAGGAAAAGGCACATCCGAGCAGCAACAAGACTCAATAGAAACAATGAAAGCCAAATCACAGCAAAATTATCGTCAAGTTGCTGAAAACAAGTAACAGCCAGTCTAAAATTCTTTACCTAAAACAGTCCTCAAAGACGAAGTCAAACCGAAGACATTTTTAGACAAATAATTAAAGAATTCAAAATCAACAGACTCAAGTGTTCTCTGAGCAGGAAAAAAAAAAAGTTCCGAGGGAAAGTAAGGGGCACATGAAGGGATCATTTAATTACCGCGGAAAGGGAGTCAGGTGGAGGTCTACACTGGAAGTTATCCGAAGCGAAGGCAGGAAAAGGAGAACTGGAGAGAGGCAGGCGGGCAGCTGAGTCTGGGGGCCAAGTGGCCTGGGAAGCCCACCAGAAAAGGCACATGCCAGGATCCCACAGCTACTGGAGGAGGACACCTGCTCTGGCATCTGACAGATGATTTGAGAGGGAGGGGCCACCCTAGGCTCACCTAAGCCCAATTCTATCAAATCAGCTCATTGAATCATCTGCTCAGATAGTTCCACTGAGGCCAGAGGGAGGGCTTCCAGGTAACCTCTGGCTACAAAGCCATTTTCACAGGCTGTAAAGCACCACGGTGAGATTGCTGAAGTGTTTTGAAGAGCATCCTTAGATGGCCCACACTCCACCCTGCCCCAGCAGCAGTTTATAAAGACAACCAAGACCTCAAGGACAGCTTGACCTTCACCAAGTGAGTGTGCCTGCACTCCTCACTCCCAAAGCCCGGCCTCCTGCAGATGGGACAGATGGCATCTGGGTTGCTCTGCATGGACACCTTGTGTGACCTCCACACTGACGGGGAAGCAGGGTGGGGAACCCCCACCGCCAAAGCCAGTAAAGAGGAAACATGAATACACCAGAAAGTTCTACGTAAAACGGTCAGCAAGGTCATTAGTGAGTGACTAGCCATTTTACTTTCTTTTTTTTTTTTAAGATTTTATTTCTTTATTTGACAGAGAGAGAGACATGGCGAAAGAGGGAACACAAGCAGAGGGAGTGGGAGAGGGAGAAGCAGGTTTCCCACAGAGCAGGGTGCCCGATGCGGGGCTCGATCCCAGGACCCTGGATCATGACCTGAGCTGAAGGCAGATGCTTAACGACTGAGCCACCCAGATGCCCCAATTTTACTTTCTATCTTCCAATATTTCCCATAAATAAACATGGATCTCCTTGATGAAATAAACAAAATACACCAAGCACGAAAAATTCAGCACCATAAAATGTGCCTGTTTCACACTCAGATCTAATACAAATCCAATCAGAACGTGAAAATAGTTATTTCTGAGAGGAGATTAGACAATATCATTTTATTTTACTTTATTTTTTTTAGACAATGTGACTTTAAATCTCATTTGTTAGAACAACAGTTTAGAACAATGAAGAAGAAACAAAGGGTAACAGAGCTTCTAGAGCTGCCAGATATTAAAACATGCTCTTACAGTTATAATCAAAATACTGTGGTCCTGACCCAAGAATTAAAGATGATATCACTGAAGCAACAGATCACCCAGAAATGACCAAAAACGTTACCTAAAAAATTTAACTGAAACTATAAGAAGATTATTTAATAAATGGTGTCGTAGTAACTACTTGCAATTTCAAAATCAATTCAGATACATTTAGCACAGAGTCAAATTCCAAATTAAACTAAAAATGTAAATATAAAATAATAAAATAAATATAAACCCTAGAATTGAATGTCAAATTTGTAGACAGAGGGTGCCAAAATAGAGAAATGATAAAGAGACAGATGGAAAGATGTGAGAAGTTAATATTTGTATGTAAAGTAGGATAAACATATTAAGCCTTAAACATATATATATATATACATTCATATACATATAACCAAATGAGATGGCAAACCACAACACAGAAAAAAGCATTTGTGAAAAATTAAATGGGTTCCTTTGAACACGGTCTAAAAATGCTAATAAAATTCTTAAGAAAAAACATTGAAACCCAATACATAAATAGGCAAAACATGTGAACAGTTTACAGAACAGAAACTACAGTTAGAAAGAAAATGGATAGGGGCGCCTGGGTGGCTCAGTCATTAAGCGTCTGTGTTCGGCTCAGGCTCAGGTCATGATCCCAGGGTCCTGGGATTGAGCCTCACATCGGGCTCCCTGCTCAGCAGGAAGCCCGCTTCTCCCTCTCCCACTCCCCCTGCTTGTGTTCCCTCTCTTGCTGTGTCTCTCTCTGTCATATAAATAAATAAAATCTTTAAAAAAAAAAAGAAAATGGATAGAAACTATATTATCCTGTAAAAAAAAAAAAAGAAAGAAAAAATACAGTTATAAACAAAATAAGGCAACTGTTTACCTGTTAAACTAACAAAATTTTCACTTTGAGGATAATACTGAATTCTGACAAGGGTGCAATAAAATTGGTAAAAATCCTCTTGGAAAGCAATTTGACAACATGTATCAGGCCCCAGTAATCCCATTTCTGGGAATGCATCCTAGGAAATAATCCAAAATACAGAAACCATATGCATGAAGACACTCACCACAATGTTATCAGTAACAGATACAACTTGAGAGCAACCTAAAAGTATACAACATGAGAGACTGTGCTGGCAAATCACCGGACTGATTCGCATGCAGCCAGTAAGAAAGTTGCTGACGACGGGTCTGTAGTAAGATCGGAAATCCTTGTGACAGACTGGTGCGTAAAAAAATGCAGTGCACAGATGATATTTATACTACGATCACGAGAAAGTAAAATAAACATGCATAACGATCTGCAGGAATCCAAACTAAGAGCTGTGTGGTAGGCGAGTCTATGTACTTTTCTTACTCCTTTCTGGGTAGGTAGAGGATGGTTTTCTTCCTTCCATAATTAATGAATATAATGATGTGAAAGGAGCACTCTTCCATGCTCTTTGCCCTGGGAGGTTGCTACGGGAGACAGCGTGCCTTCTGGAGCCTTCTGTGAACGCCATGCTGAGAAATCAGGTCAAGGCTGCAAAACTGGGCTCAGCGCATGCTAAGGGCTTTGCCCCCATCCCACCGGCTTGCTTGGCTATGACGTCTACTTCCCTCCCTCCCCTGCCCTGCTACTTGCAACGATGATGGCCTGTGGCCAACCAGGAGCCCAGCAGTTCCATCCAAGGGTGCGGCTGCGGGAGCACAGCTGGTGGAGGCAAACTGATGAATCATGACTTGGTGCAGCCGAGCAGAACCCCGCTGCCATGCTCCAGGAGCACAACTCTGCAACTGGCCTTCAAGGCCTGCTTCTGCAGCCAAGCGAAGGGCACCAGGGGCCAACACGGACCCAGCGACACTCGGTCCCCCACTTTATTTGGTCCCCCAGGTCCCCAAGGCCCCACTCGTCTACCACACTTTGGGCTCACAGGACACGTCGCCCTTGTTTGGAGAACTCTGCACAGGTACCTGTTCTCGTGTGGCAGGAGGGCAGAAAACAGAAGTCGCTGACAATCCACGAGTTGCGTTGTTTCACCCCTCTGACAGGTCCACAGTATCACCCTGCAGAGACTGCCCTTTCTTCCTGTGTTTCTTTTATAAAAGTCTGCCATTAAGAAATGACAACTGTATGTCACCAAAACAGAGTCTGCTCTCAGGACTCAGTGTAACTCTGGGAGATGCTGAGGTAAAGAGACTATGGAGCCAACCGCCCACTTATTGCTGCTGAAGAAGCATGGGAAAAATGGCCAAGAGGAAAGAGAAGAAAACACTGGGTGGGAGAGTATGGTATGGAGACTGAAAGGTGGAGGGTGACCGCCTTGTGGGGGTTTACACTGGCTTCTTTAAATTAATCTCGGCAACTGAATTCTGACCACCGTTCATTCTGGGCAGACCCCCATCTGGTGGCTAAAGCCTCAAGGAGGCTACGCACAACTCAGCCAGACGGTGGCGGCTTGCGGATCACCTACACAGGACACAGGTGCTGGCCCTGCTCTCTAGGATTCAACTACCTGCCGGAAGTCCCTACCTGTCCCTCAGGCTCACAGACTCCATGGAGGAACCTCGGAGCTCTGTGCAAGTCACATCAGTCTGTGCCTTTGACTTCTCTTCCAGAAAGAGGAAAGAATGAAGCAGGAATAGGAAAGAGGCCCCGAGATCTTCCATGCTTAACACAAAGGCCCAGAAACTTGGAGCCTTCTGGAAGATTCTGTGACCCTGTATGCCTGAAGCCCTGAAGAATGGGACACCACCGAAAGACAAAATAACAGCTGTATTTTCAGGCACATGTGATGTTGCTGATCCAAGGAAATCAGAATCAGGGCTAATAAAGGTGCTCCTCAGGACCATAACCATGAACTACCAACCTTTCCACAAAGCCAAGCAAAAGGGTAGCAACAGTTCAAACTCATTCTCCCAACAGGATCTCAGAATCAAGTAGGTTTTGAAAACAATCTAAACACTTGAAATGGATGAACTGCCCTATTTGTAGACTATACCTCCATAACCCTGATGAAAGAAGTCACTTAAAGAAAACCAGCTCAAATTCCTTTGCAATAATGATGCTGCAGTAAGCAATGATTGAGGATTTTCCCCTTTGGGAGTGGGGATACCTGCTTCTTCCCCTCAGGTTTTCCTCCAAGAAACTGGTAAAACCCCCCATAAAAAATAAAAGAAAGAAGATTAAAAACCACCAAAACATTACACTTACTTATATACATAAAATTTTACACACTGTAACCAATTTTGAAGATAATACTGTTTTTGCTGGGTAAAAGTCTTACAACAGCCAAGGCAATTGAGTCTTTCCTGATTTTCTTGTTTTGTTTTTTTTGTTTTTTTTTTTGCCAACGTGATGGTGTGGTAAGATGTAATAGGTATGAAAAAGTCTACATTTGTTTAAATTTTAGTTGATTAGAAACTCTGACTCGGCTAAGCCAAAGGAGACAGCTCACTTTTCCCTGAGTGGGAGACCCGGAAGAAGGGGGACCACCCCCACTGAGGATCCACTTGTCTGTAATTTGTACAAAAGGACAAAATTCAGTCAGTGCCCCCATAAACCTTGTAGAGAACTTCCTACAGCAAAAAGCACACATTATCTCCCTAAGCACATCTGGTGGTGGGAAGGAGAAAAGAAAGAGGAAAGGAAAATGCGTGGTAAACGAACTATGCATTCCAGGATAACTTTGAGCACCGAGTAGGTGTCAAGCCCTATTGTAGAATTCACATATCAGGACAAACAAGAAAAACCATGCCTGTTTCGGTAGGCAAAATAATAGCCCCCACCCTATGATGTCTGCCATACTCCGCAGAAGCTGTGAATGGGGGTTATGTTACGTGCAAGGGCATTAGAAGGTTGCAGGTTGCTGACCTTAAGATGGGAGCTTAGCCTGGATTCTCCAGGTGGGGCCAGTATAATCACAACAGTCTTTCTAAGTGGGAAAGGGAGGCAGAGGGGTCGTTGTCAGACTTCTACCGTGTGGGCAGGATTCAACTGGTCCCTGCTGTCTTTGAAGATGTAAGCGGACCATGCACCAAGAAAGGCGGGCAGGCCCCCAGAACTGGAAAAGGCAAGAAAACGGATTCTCCCCTGGAGCCTCCAGAAAAGACTGCAGCCCTACGGACAACTGATTTCAGCGCAGGAGACCATTTTGGACTCCTGACCCCCCGAACTGTGAGATCATGACTGTGCTGTGAGCCACTCTGCTTGTGGTCACTTGCTGCAGCAGCCGCGGGGAGTGACTACACCTGCCCTCACGCATGAGAAACCCCTTCGCGGTTCCTATGGAAACAATACATCCTGAGGCTGCCTTTCAGGAATCCTGTGATCTGGTCTGAGAGCCTCTCTCCACGGCCCTAGCCTGCTAAATCCCGTGGTCCTCTCCGCTCAGCCATCCTGGGTTACCAGGTGATCCCCTAACAAAGGCCCTGGCGTAGCCCTCCGTTTGTGCACACTCTGCGCCCCAAGGCACCGGGACTGCCCCCAACACACACACCTTCTGCCATTCAAATCCTACTCTCCCTTTAAAATAGGTAGCCAACTCTGGCGATGAGAATGTGTGGGTGCTGGATGAGGTCGGGTAGCTTCTGCTGGCCTCTGACTGCCGCAGGCTCTCTGGGTCCCTGAGTCACGAGACAAGGAGGACCGAACATGTGCCTTTCCAGGGGCATCATGTGCTCAAGCAGCACCTGCTATACCAATTTCCAAGGAACAGCACCGAACCCTGGCAAACAACGAAAGACTCCTCCTAATCCTTTCTGGAATGATATGTCCTTTTATGTTCCTCCAGGAGGGGCGAGAACCGTCCTATTACAAATTCTCCCAGCAAAGGCGGTCTCTGTGTCAATGGCTGGGTGCTTACACACACTAACCCATGTATCATTTTCTCAACAAGCCACAAAACTACTCGAGACCATTACAATTTGCCGTGCCTTGGCTCAACGAGCTAATCCCTCTCTCTTGCTAACTTTCTACCAATTATGACTTTGGCAAAGCATTTTAGGAATGCCGCAGCTTTATGAATTTGCTTCTTGAAGGGCATTAAACAAATCCACTTTTCAACTTAAAAATAAAACTGTATCAGTGTGGCAAAGCCCTTGGGCCTCCCTTCCCAGCCACGTTGGAAAGACAGGGACAAAGTCTCCAGCACAAACCAAACAAGGAAGCCAAGGAGGTTACTGGAAGCAAATACTCACTAAATGTAAATGTATTAAATAAGGTTGTACTGTAAACTCCAACAGAGTAACTTGCTAAACTCAACAGTGTCAGCGATTTCGCTAACTCAAGGAATAAAATGAGGACCATGACCCTGAACTGATCTTTTGTTTCTTCTGTACCATTTTGCAACTGGAAAGTGGAAAATAAGTCTTTGATTTTCCCCAGCTTGGAGCAAAAAACCCGGAAGGGCATCCTGGATTCGACGTGACCCAGGTCAGCTCTCAGCCGATGTTGGAGAAGCATGGCATCCTGCATTCCTGCTGTAAGCCCCGAACTTGCCCGCATGTCCTGCGTCTCTGCAGTCACTGACCGACGCCCTGAGTGCGCTGATGTCAGAGCACTCCAAGAGGGGCGAAGTGCCTGCAAGAACGGTGAACAAATTGCCAGCCTTGTCCCCAGCAGCTGTCGGGGCTGAGTGGGTCCCCCTCATTTTGGCCTTCGGTTTTCCAAGTGTCTGAAAGCCGTCTGATTGCACGGTGAGGAGAAAGGTGAAGCTATGCTCGGTGACATGTGTGGTATTTTTGTCTACATTTAAAACGAAAAAAAGAGCAAGAGAGATGTTCACTATGAGGGCATTTTACTCAAAGAACAAAGGTTCCTCCCTGTTTAAAAAATAAAACATAAAAAAATAAATAAATAATAAAACATAATACACGAAATTCATTTTGAAAGCCACAAAAACTTCTAAACAAATGAATGTGTTCTCCAAGTAGGACATCTGACCCAATTGTAAGGTCACTTTTCTACAATTCAGTTAGAGGGAGGTATCCCGTGGGACAAGCCCTGCTGTGACGAGTGACAAATGGTGGAGTCCAATAGACCCTCCCTCAGCCCGACAGCCTCTCCCATTCTTCCCAAGCTCACAAGCCCACGGGAGTGACCTGTGGGGGTCTCGCGGGGAAGCGGCCCAGGCTAGAGGGGCCTTCTGTCTGTGCTGTTGTTGCAGAGCACATTGCAGAAGGATGAGGGCAGGCTCTGCAGAGAACGCTAACACCTTTATTTGAATGCCCGCCCTGTCTCTGGCCCCTGACAAAGATCCTCTCTCCTCGACAAACTCAGGCTCCCCTGAACTCTCCCCTCAACAGGCCCTGACTTTTGGGCTTCTGTATTCATCTCCACATGGACCACTAGCAAGAACCCCACTAAATCAGTTTAGTCAGAATCCGCCACCCTTGATATGGGATGGGGCGCCTCACCCCTACTACCCCCCCCCGGTGATGTCTGACCACGCTGGCCTGCCTTCAGCAGGAAGCCTCTGAGGTCGGTTTAGCCAGGATATCCCCTTACCCATGATGTTTCTTCGGTGATCTTCCATCCACGGACCCCCACCTGCTCCGTGCTATAAATCCCCACTTGCCCCGGCTGCATTTGGAGTGGAGCCCCATCTCTCTCTCCCACTGCAAAACCTGCTTTACTGATCTTTGACAAGTGTCATGAACAATTTTTTTTCTTTAGGGTCCCAGACATGTGCTTAGCTAGCAGAGGGTTAGCACTGGTGCAGTAGGTTCCACATCAAAACAATGGGAAGGTTTGTCCAAGCAGTTACAATCCTGGGTGATCGCATGCCTTTACACCCCGTTCACCCCTACAGGGGAAAAGAAGGTGCAATGGAGGTGAAAAGTCACAAGATTAAAAAATCAGAACAGCTAATTAGAACAGCCAAGTTTTGGGGCCAGGCAAACCTGATCTGAATTTGGTCTTCTCTGACTGTTTAGCCGTACGACCTCATGTGAACTCCTAACTCAGTATCAACTTGGCTTGCAAAATAAGGACCACATGACCGCCCTTCTTTGACTGAGAGGATTAAATAAAATGATGTGAGTACAGCGTGTAGCTCAGACTAACAGCTTCATGAAGATTAACGATGACGATTTTTGTCCTCCTTGATAATAATTCCTGCAAAACACACCTGGAATTCTAAGAAATGATCTGGGCCTTTGCAAGCTGTCTCAAAGCACCATGAATGCTACTTTATTGTGAAAAAGCCATGTGCACGGATTCACACCCCCCTGTAGGAGACACTACATGGAAAAATTATTAATTAAGTATGACACAGGAACAACAGATTCATCGATTCATCAAATACTTCCTGGGAACCCAGATGCCCCCTACAGCAGGTGGCGGGTCCCATGCTGGAGTTTCTAGGGGCTCACACCTCAAGAGTCCATTTAGGAACTCATTTCTTATTTAGGTACTTATTTCTGCCCCCATCATCTTAGAAGTAACAAACATTCTGTCTTCAGAAGGAAACTTGCTATTTTGGTAAAAAATGCTACGAGCATCTCTATGAGTTTGATAAGATGGGTGATTACCTTTTGATAAGAAAGAGCACATCTTTTTGAAGGAAAACAAAATAAATTTCCCTCCTCTCCTCTCTCCACAACCCCATGCCCAGCACCCCCCCCGCCCCCGCCATCTCACATCCTGGATGGTGCTTTTCCATGTGACCTCAGTCACCCTGTCATCAGGCACTATGGGTCACATCAATTACCACGTGATTAGCTGGTGCTTCACATCCTGATGAGGTTCAGTACTCAGGGCCAGGGTCTTCCCTTTCAAGTTAAATCAACCTTCCTTTATAACTTTCCGAACTCAGTTTGCTGGCACTCCCTCGCCCTCACCCAATTCTCCCCAGGATGGGATGACAGGGTATTTAGGAGAAAAGAGAGAACACAACCCTCTGGTCCACCGACTTCTAGTTCTGCTTCCTCTATGACTTTTCTCCCAGATCTTCATAAAACTTGGTCTCACTTTCAGAGGATCTAACCCGCCACCTCAGAGGTCAGTGAATGCTAGTTAGTGAGAGCAGACACCCCTGGCTACGTCACCGACGGGACTAACTTAACGCTAGTTTAAGTGCGTTGTGTCTCTCCGTGGGAAGGTCCAACACGATCTAGTGCAGGCCCCTGTTCTAAAGTCCACCGACTGGAGAGACTTCCGTAGGCAGAAACGCCTTACACCCAACAGTCACCAAGGAGGATCTGACTTCTACTTGAACAGAGTTGTTGGATTTTTTTTTCTTTTTTTTTGAATCTGTACAACAATGACACTACTACAGGTTCCACTCAGGGGCTCCCCTATGGATGGGAGCTAAGAACAAAGCACATACACGTATGTTCACACGGTTGTACGTGCTCTCCATCTGGTTTCTACCCATTAAACCTGTTAGCATAACCTCCTGGTGGATATTATATAAAATGATAAAGTAAGACTATGAAAGGAAAGTTGACTTTTATGTGAAAATGAAGTTGAAGCTTTGAAAAGAGTAAAAAGATGAGTCACTTTAAAAATCGCTGTCAAGATGAATGGATAAAGAAGATGTGGTATATATACACAATGGAATATTATGCAGCCATCAAAAGGAATGAGATCTTGCCATTTGTTAATGACGTGGATGGAACTGGAGGGTGTTATGCTGAGTGAAATAAGTCAATCAGAGAAAGACATGTATCCTATGACCTCACTGATATGAGGAATTCTTAATCTCAGGAAACAAACTGAGGGTTG